>NC_134404.1:113710236-114010236 GCF_038048845.1 Mixophyes fleayi
ATGGTACTCCATATGTCTCTTCCATTGAATATTAATATTTATTTAATCAATTAGTTGAAAGTAAAAGATTACATAAAACGTCTATGTAAATTAGAGATGCTCAATGACCCCCGAGTTTTGGTTTTGTTTTTGTTTTTGGATCTGGATTACCGTCGTGTTTTGGTCTTGGTTTTGCCAAACCGCCATTGCGTGTTTTGGTTTTGGTTTTGGTTTTGTTTGTTTTTGTTTTTCTATTTTGTTGAAAAATCAATGTTTTTGGGCATAAACTAACCAAATTTAGTGCTCCAACTGTTTCTTGGATAAGTAAGGTAATTCTAAAGCTAATAAATTAGGAAGAAAACAGTTTAATCCCTGGTAGGCCGTCATTAATTCTGCACACAAACCTGATTGTCTTCCTCGCCATCTTAGCCTATTGACTATGCAGCCATCGTCTTTGGGTGTATATTACACCCTACATTTATAGCTAAATATCTAAATAAATGGGCAAAGGCAGCTTGGTTTCTGTCTCTATAGCCCCCCTCCACTTGTAGTTGAATAGAAAAAAGCAGCCTGCATAGACTGAATATAAAAAATAAATGGACCAAGGTAGTTTAGTGGCTGTCTATGACCCCCCCCTCCCCGCCCTCCACTTGTAGTTGAATAGAGAAAAAGCAGACTGCATAGACTGAATATAAAAAATAAATAGACCAAGGTAGTTTGGTGGCTGTCTATGCCCCCCCCCCCCCTCCACTTGTGGTTGAATAGAAAAAAAAGCAGCCTGCATAGACTGTAGCATTAGAATATAAAAATAAATGGACAAAGGCAGTTTGGTATCTGTCTGCATCAGCCCCCCCCCCATCCACTTGTAGTAAAATAGAAAAGAAGCAGCCTGCATAGACTATAGAATTAGAATATAAAAAGAAATGGACAAAGGCAGTTTGGTATCTGTCTGCATCAGATCCCCTCTCCACTAGGAGTAAAATAGAAAACTATTCAGCCGTTATATAATCTAGAATATAAATAGGAATTGAGAAAGGCAATTTAGTATCTGTCTGCATAATAATCATCAACATCATAATTAGCGCCCTCGTTGCCTACACAAATCTCCCCCTCATCCTCTTCTAATTAAAAAGTGGCATCCTCAATTTGTGTATCACCGGCTACACTCGGGCTGTTCAGGCACACATTAGCAGAACTGCTGAAAGGGCCCTTCTTTATGGGTACATTATCAGAATGCTCACGATTAGACATACTACTGGTGGATGGACTCTCCACAGGGATTGTTGTCATTTCTGATTCAGAGCATACATTATCCTCTAATGCCTTACTGTTTTCTTGCAGCTCGGCTTTCCTGCGTAACAGTAGTTGTGCACCACTTTTAGACTGCTAATTACTTGGTCTTGCTTGCTCACGAGTGACCTTACAAGAAACAGGCTCGGTAATATTTTTAGATCTGGCAGTAATAGAGAAAGGCGAAGGCCTCATTCATTCTTTGCCACTGCGTGTGTAGAATGGCATGTTGGCAAAAAAAAATTATGAGCAGTTAACTTTTTCTCAGTTACACTTCTTTTTCACTTCAACACGGTACATTTTTGTTGGGTGTCTGTTTTTTTCCCTGATTTAAAAAGACTATGTACTTTTACATCGCCTTTCCCAGATGACGTATTGGGAACACTACCATCAGGACTAGTGACAGAACCTGGTTACTGATTCTGCTCATATGACTGCTTTGAATCCATTTTAATGAGCCCAAAGCACTTGTAGGGCAAAATATTGTCTTATATAGATACTGCTGACAAATAGGACTTCTTTTGACAGCCAGAAAAAATAGTGTAAAACACTGGGGAATATTGGAAACCTCAAATCACTTGTAGTGCAAAATATTGTATTAGATAGATATTGCTGACAAAGATGACTTTTTTTGACAGCCAGAACAATTTAGTGTAAAACACTGGGGAATATGAGACACCCCAAAAGCACTTGGAGTGCCCAAAAAAGAAAAAAAAAACCTCCTCTATCCTCCTCTATTACTGCTCTAATAATTGCAAATGGTATTAATATTATAATTGAAGAGATTAGTATAGACCCACTTATGTGTACACTACTTGCTCTGTCCCTGTGCTAATATAGCATGTGACCTAACCCTGATCTCTCCCTCTGTCAAATGGCAATGGATTGCTGTGGAGGCCGGTATTTATGCTTTTCAAATCTCGCGAGAACCGAGCTCCGAAATACGAATACGTCACGATGACGTTTTACCTTGATTTCAATTCCGAATGGGCAGTAGAGTACCGAGCCAAGTAGGCTCGGATAGGCGATATTCGAATGGATTCGGATCTCGGGGAACCGAGCCCGCCCATCTCTAATGTAAATGCATTGCTAGGATATAGGTTATATCAAAATCAGACTATAACCTAGGTTCCCACAGGGGTGCCGTGGACAGGAAGAGGAAAAAAAAAACAAGAACAAAAGAAAACTTACCAATCCGTGGCGCCCGGGACACAGCATCCTCCTCCCTCCTCGCTTCTCACTGAATGTCGGGCTTGACGTTATCACGCCCGACATATGAAGTGAAAAGCGGCAGGAGAGAAGATGCTGGATCCCGGGCACCGTCTGATTGGTAAGTTTTTTTGTTTGTTTGTTTTTTTCTCTTCCTGGCCACGGCGGGATGCAGAGGGGGCAGAGCTAAGATACACAGAGGGCAGAGCGAGGATGCAGAGGGGGCAGAGCGAGGATACAGAGGGAGCAGAGCGAGGATGCAGAGGTGGCAGAGCGAGGATGCAGAGGATGCAGAGCGAGGATGCAGAGGGGGCAGAGTGAGTGGATGCAGAGGGGGCAGAGTGAGTGAATGCAGAGGGGGCAGAGTGTGTGGATGCAGGGGCACAGAGTGTGTGGATGCAGGGGCACAGAGTGTGTGGATGCAGGGGGCACAGAGTGTGTGGATGAAGGGGGCACAGAGTGTGTGTGGATGAAGGGGGCGCAGAGTGTGTAGATGCAGGGGGCACAGAGTGTGTGGATGCAGAGGGCACAGAGTGTGTGGATGCAGGGGGCACAGAGTGTGTGGATGCAGGGGGCACAGAGTGTGTGCTTGAAAGATCACAGAGTGTGTGGATGAAGGAGGGCACAGTGTGTGTTAGCTGTAAATTATTCTTTGACAGAAATATAATTGAAAGAAATATATAAAAATATTCTTTTCCCTTGGATTTATGTGTATTATTTTTGCATACAACTACATAAGTATTTCTGTCCTGACCTAAATACTTATTACGTTTTTTTGACTACTTATAAAATGGGACTGCTCAGTAATTATTTTGGAGGGGTAGCCTTGAAAAAATTATGAAGACACAAAGGGTGCCGCATACTGCAAAAGTTTGGGAACCACTGGACTATGAATTAGATAATCCTAGAATCCCTACCTTCTATGCCCTGCCAAAAATCTTTAAATCTATAACGGATCCACTCGGTAGACCCATTGTCTCAGGAATGGGCAGTTTGACTGAGAATGCCAGCAGATTTATTGACCAATACCTACGTAAATATGTTACAAGTCTACCATCATATACCAGAGACACATTAGATGTGTTATCAAAAATTTGTGATATCTCAGTCAATCAAGAAGTAAAATTAGCATCGTATGAGGTTGAGTCGCTTTACACGAACATGTCTCACCAACAGGGTATAAGGGCGGTCCAATATTTTCTGGACATGGATTGCAAAAGTGATTTTCATGAATTTTTGATCTCCCTTCTGGAATTCGTTCTCACCAGTAATTATTTTGTATTTGATGATAAATACTACCTACAAATTCGTGGTACGGCTATGGGCACAGCATGTCCACCAACGTACGCGCATTTGTATCTTGGCTGGTGGGAAAAAGAAATGGTCTTTAATGACCAAAATGAAATGTATACTGAACATATAACAATATGGTTCCGATATATAGACGACATACTTCTATTATGGGAAGGAGAAGAGATCCTATTTCATGAATTCACCAAACAACCTAATACTAACGATTTAAATCTCCTTTTAACATCTGATATACAACAAAAAAAGATCAATTTTCTCGATCTCCAGATATCCATTGATGTGGAAGGTAAATTGTCAACTGATATATTCAGAAAAACCACAGCCAACAATAGCTTATTACACTCTTCCAGTGCACACTTTCCATCGGTGATAAGAGGTGTTCCGAAAGGGGAACTCCTCCGCACAAAGCGGAACTGCTCTGACATTACTACTTTTAACAAGAGGTCTGGAGAATTAAGAGAAAGATTGACACAAAGGGGATATAGTAAAAAAAAGTATACAGAAAGCCTCTCATGAAGTCAATCGTAGAGAAAGAGAATCTCTAATATTTCCCATGCCCAAACCTGTTTCCAAAGAGAAAACTAGAATGATTGGTACATTCTGTTCTGAGTGGAAGGATATCTCTAACATCTTTCAGAAACATTGGCACGTACTATTACTAGACGACGATCTTAGAGAGAACTTGGAGGATCAAATTGCAATAACATGGCGGAGAGCTCGCAATTTGAAGGATCGCTTTGTTCATAGCCACTTTGTTAAAAAAAAGAAATTGCAGAGCCCAATAATGGGATTTTAGAAATGTGGCAGATGCAAAGCTTGTAAGTACACCATCCAAAAACAAGAATATGTTGATAGGTACTTCAGGGTCTGGAAAATTAATCAATTTGTCAATTGTAATTCAATTGGGGTTGTCTATTGTCTGACATGCCCCTGTGGTCTCAATTACGTAGGCATGACAACAAGACCGTTTAAGAGACGCCTATTAGAACATGTCAGTAATATCAAGAATGCCCCAAATGATAGAGACAAATTTAAACCTTTAACCACGGTGGCTAAACACTTCTTGTTAGTCCATGAGAGTAATCCAGATACTTTACAAGCATTTGTAATGGAACAAATATCTCTGGGAATTAGGTATTTTTAATGAGTAGTTTGGTACCACATGGTTTAAAGGATAAAACCAACTATACGGTTTTCATCTAATATGGATAAATAATTTGCACTTTAACAATCTTTCACCTTGCTTTTTCATTTCATTATTAATAACTAATTTCACTATGATGTGTAACAACCTTTTTACACTGTTAAGATAACTTTTTCACTCATCATACAAATAATAATGTATGCCTTATTTATTATTTTTTGGTATTATCAATATTAGATATAATCTGAATAAATTATCACTTGAGTTTTTTATGTTACAAATCTCAATACACTCATTACATCACAACACTTTTAATATTTGAAATAATGTAAGTTAATGTAAACACTGACACGTTATTAGTGTCCATACTGACATTGAATTTTCCCCCTTTTTTTTATTACTATTTGAATAAACACTGATTCAGTTTTATTTTACTATAATATATATTTAAATTTAGCAAAGAATCTTTGTCCAAAGTCTTTTTTACAATTAATCCCCCACTAATAGATAACAACAGTTCTAATGTAATCTCTCATAACTTTTTCTGTAGATCGATCTATATATGTAATTAATAGGACAATAAACAATGCCAGAATACCTCTCTTGTAGATCAATGTATTTAGTTAATAGGATAAAGACAATGCCACTAATATCGGCATTAACGAGATTTGTATCTATCTTTCATTCATTGACAATTCAACCTATCAGATCATGGGACAGAGTAGATGGGCTCACTTGATGATTCTGTAAAGCAAGTATAGGTCCACACTAAGCGCTGCAATACTGATTGCAGCAGATAACAACTCCTAATACAACTGCACATAAGCTGCAAATAGATTATGCAGATAATAATATAAAAAGAGAAGTTGTTGCAGCTCTACCAGGTTTCCAATTAATGAAAGTCACAGAAATATAAAGGAAAGAAAAAATCTTGCCCGATGTTGGAATTACACATACAAACAGCTGTAGATTTAATAAAGTAACTTGATGATTCGTTAATCCACATGTCTATCAGTAGAGAATTCTCCGTTCTTGGCGGAACCCGATTGGTTCATAGCAACGTGACGTCGGCTATGGGAGTGGTTTTACAGCATAAAAGAGATGTCAGCTGTACTCCTCGGCTTGTATGGTCAAAGTGAGTTAGCGAAACGCGCGTCGGCGTTCGCCTCGCTGTGTGAAATTATCTATATACCTATATGCTGCAATAACAATGTATGAATGAAAATTTGAAACAGAGGGAACGGGTGATACTTTTAGTCTAACGTGGGCTATCCGACAGAATAAGAGACCTGGGGGATCTCAATTATCTAGACTCCAGGGAGATAATCTGTCTGCATCTATGCTTCATATATATGAAACAGTGTATTGACCACAGACCAATACTGAGAATATAATTAGGATTATAACAAATATCCCAATATTCAGAAATATAGGTGTATTAGATAGGGAT
The DNA here is from genome assembly GCF_038048845.1 of Mixophyes fleayi. Classification (NCBI taxonomy): domain Eukaryota; kingdom Metazoa; phylum Chordata; class Amphibia; order Anura; family Limnodynastidae; genus Mixophyes; species Mixophyes fleayi. The sequence goes on from NC_134404.1 coordinate 113,716,620, forward strand.
CGCTCTGAAGAAATATTATAAGAGTGGGAAAGATCTCTCTAATATTATAGCGCTATTGAATAAACTCTGGGACTATTTTATAAATAAGTGCCATTTCCCTTGAATCAATGTATAGCTTTCAAATTAACAATATAATAAATATCATATACTAGAATAGTATTGTTTGTAAGCTACACCTATATAAAGTGAACCCGTGTTAATATGATCCTCTTTACATCGTGAAAGATTCAGTGTAGGCTATTAGACCTCTATATTGCAATATCTGGGACCAATAATATGGCTCTCTGTTAATTTATATAATAAAACTTGCAGCAGTTATTGCTATAATAACAAGGATTTATATATACATCAGTGAACAAACTGACCAACACAGCGAGGTATGGCAATTGTTTTGCCATTTTACATTTATTTGTTACTTTACACACTTTATTTTCTTTTTCTTTTAAAATATTTCGCCACTAGTAGCGTTCAGGCTTCTATAGGACTTAGTAATATATATTTTTCAATATATACCAATAAAATGTATGTTTTAAAGAACTCCAATAATCCCTGAGTGCCCTTACAATTACATGCTCTCCTCTTGCACCTTGTTCTTTAGTCTGTTAGGGAATTTAGACTGTAAGCCTCAATGGGGCAGGGACTGATGTGAGTGAGTTCTCTGTACAGTGCTGTGGAATTAGTGGCGCTATATAAATAAATGGTAATAATAATAATAATAACTTCAATTTGTGGTGTAATGCTTGAGTATGTTATGTAATGACAGAGGTTTGGTAGCAGCACAACATGTATCCTGTGACAGACAAAAGCCCACCTGTTATTTAATAAACATATAGAACTGAAGGATTGGTCTTCACCTTTGGCATCCCCTATTTTCCATAGAGCAGTATATGCTTACTGGTACTCAGTTGCCCCCAGTTTTTAGTGCAATAGTGTAGGATTATATTTATAAACTGGTGCATACAAGGAATATACTGAAGACTAGTTCCCTGAATCAAAAGAGAGCCAAGATCATATGACAAATAGTAACTTAATATAAAAGGCAGAATAGTCAGGTACAATCCAAAATAGTAGCTTGCGACAAACCGAACAGTAGGGGGTCACAAATCATTGTCGGGGCAGACGGCAGATAAAAATAATTAATAATCAAAAGGGCAGTGCGGGTGGAGACAAGGATGCTCAATAATCAAGCAGAGTCACACATCCAACAGACAACTAACAGATAGAGAGCACAGTGCCTAAGTAAGCTAACACTATAACAGGCAAAGAGAGTGTGCTGCTGACAGACCTTTAAAGTCACCTAGAACCAATCTCAATAAGTCATTCAGCCCAGCCCTCACAGTGCTGACCAGTGATGCTAAGCACTTCAGTGTCAGGGAAGCTAAGTGATGTCAAGGCAACCAATTTAAACAGTTTATATAGGCTGATATGTATGTGAATGCCTCAACCTGTCACTGTCTATCCCAGCCTGTGCTCATAATCCTGACACCACTTCAACATTTGCAAATTGAGGAATAGAGACACAACCCAAAATGTTACTTCTAGTAAAACTGCATTTTTTTCATCTGATGTACATTTTAAAGTTCAGTTATTGTTTGAACACATGTATTAATAATGATAAACAAGCAGTTTCCCATTATGTCAAAATACAATAAAATTAGAGGACTCTTATTTCCATAAGATTTTCTCATAGAATAAACAATACATTCAGACATAAAGCCTGGCTGTTGTCTCCCAAACTGTTTGTGTAAGATATGTATTGTATAGTAGTTATTATAAATGTATTTATACTTTCAGATTTCCAGAAACTTTCATAAAAAGTTTTCCTTTTTCAGAACATCTCCTCTGTATTATGTCCTGTATTAATCCAGATGATTTGTTATAGTAATTATAAATGTGATATGTTAGATGAATAGGCATACGGGCTCATTCTTTATTCTTCCATGAAACATCAACTTACTCATTGTTCATTTAAACAATAGTATACATACTGTGACTATCACAGATTATCAACTTGGCACGCAAGGTATAGTCAAATCTCTCTCCAAATTCAGATTTGCTAACATAATGGTCTGAATTGGGACTCCTGTAAATCTGCCACCCCGTGTTGTATAAACTGTCAAACCATATTAAGATTTTTTTTATGCAATAAGATTTCTAACATTCTAGGATGAAGAAGAAATGGATTTCATATCTTCAAAAAGTAATCATCTGCAGCGCTGTACAGAGAACTCACTCACATCAGTCCCTGCCCCATTGGAGTTAAATTTCCTAACACACACACACAGACAGACATGGAGAGAGAGACTTGGGTCAATTTGATAGTAGCCACTTAACATACTAGTATATTTTTGGAGTGTGGTAGGAAACCGGAGCTCCTGAAGGAAACCCACGCAAACACAGGGAGAACATACAAACTCCACACAGATAAGGCCATGGTCGGGAATTATACTAATGACCCCAGCGCTGTGAGGCAGAAGTGCTAACCACTAAGCCACCATGCCTTTGATGTAATTTCATACCTACTAATTTTGTTTCCCACTACATGGATATGGCAAATGCTTAATTGCCCACACAATCCCTAATATCCAAAAGTATAATTACTCAGAGCAGGATTATTATAACTGTATGATGGGGTAGAGGGAGGAGAGGGCAGTCGTTCTGCCTTTCTGCATATTGTAAGTATATACCGAAAGCCGTAGTAATGTCCAGTGACACTTCTACTGGTGGGCAGATGTATATAGGCATGTCACGCCTGGTCCAAATGGACCACAGGCCCTGCAAACCCCCTAATGGCATGTTTACTGACCATTGATTTTAATTTAAATTTTCTTCAATAAATATACAGTTAGAAAATAGACAGAATTGAATGTTTCATATAGAACAAGAATTGTTCTGCACAGCTGGTTAGTTTAGTACAATGGGGACATTTCCAGGGCTAAAATGTAAAATCTTTGAAATGTGTTTACAAATTAGTGGCAGTTAGTAGTAATATAAATATATTTCACATACTATACACGGGAATGAGACAAACGGCTTCCTTTTTCTTCACATTTACCTCAGCTCATTCAGTCTATTTATTCCTAATGAAGGTGTACAACACTTCTGAAGCACAGATTGAATACATGACTCCAACTAATTCTTTGCTGGTGACAAGTGCAATGATATTTATATAGTTTTCTGCATGGGTAAGATTTTACTGTGCACTGTGCATCTATGAATATAGGAAATAAAAACCATGCTCCTAATTTATACATTGTATCTTAATTATGTAAACAGTACTAAAAGATTTACTCCAAGGGGCATATTCAATTGTTGGCGTTTCCCGCGGCATTAAAAATATAACCGCTATTACGGTAATTCTAAGACGGATTTCCAGCGTTAAAGGTACCGTAATAACAGTAATTACGCGCACTATTACCGTAATGACGGTAATAATGCACACGCCGCGTTACTTTTCTGAGTAACGCCATCAATTGAATATGCGCCCAACCGTCCAAATCACCCATCCTTGTAAGTGGACATGTTATTAAAGTGCAGTATTGTGCATAAATTTGTCCCTTCACAAGCAGTAATTCTTACTGCAGAAAGGTCATATTGTTTATACTTACATGTATCTATATTTATGGAAATTCTTATAATGCATGCATTTCCATGGATATAATGCAAATATTGTCTTCCCTCCATCTCGAACCTCCTCCCCCTCTGACCTCTCTATCACTGTTGACAACTCCACTATGTCATCCGTTCCCCAACTTTGCTACCTCTGTGTCACGCTCGATTCCTCTCTCTCCTTTGCCCCCAACATCCATTCTCTTGCCAAATCCTGCCACTTTAAGTTACTCAACATTGCTCACATTCGACCCTTTCTCTCCCAGGACACCACCAAATCTCTTATCCATTCCCAGATCATTTCTTTTGGACTACTGTAACCTTCTCCTCACTGGCCTCCCTGACTCTCATCTCGCTCCTCTTCATTCTATAGTCAATGCTGCCGCTAGACTCAACTTCCTTTCTCTCCGCTCCACATCTGTCTCCCCCCCCCTCTACCATGTCATTAACTGGCTCCCCTTTCCTGTCGAAGTCAGCAAATTGGATAAAGTCATTTCAATTAAAGTCTAGCAAACTTGGTTGTCTTTGTCTGAAAAGATGCGTACGGTACGCATCGACGTACAAGGGCACGCTACGGCGTGAAAGGGCGTACGCATCCACTACACGTGGCAGCAACAGTAATTGGTCTTTTACCATACATTCGCACAAACACGCATACTTATAAAATAGTACACATTAATGGTAGTTGCAACACATAGTCAGTTATGTCGAAATATAGTAGTATTTATATGTTATATCAGAGTTACATACATATTAGTGAAATACACGGAACGGGTTGAAGGAATAACATCATGAGTGGTATCATACTGAACCTTGTTACATATCCTACTGTTTGGTTCACTCTGCGAGGGAATCGCAGAGTGCATACACAAGTTATGAATGATAGGGAATTATGAACTACTTAAGACTAAGGAATCTTGGCGGGAAGAGCAGAGCATACCCCCTGCAGAGATGACCCCCTCCTTTGGATTCCTTAGGATGAACCAGCCAATGATTGACAACCCCTTGGACATTCCTGAGACCTGGACCAATAGATGCAAGCTATACCATCTTCATTGTATTACTGTATTTGATTGTGTATATAAGCAGCAGCTTGTGATCCAGCATGCAGACATCTTGTCCCCAGACTTCAGGATTGAATGACTGCACTGGATCCAGAGCGCCTGCGATAAGTAACGGCTGTATTTACTATTACTTTGCTTGAGCATATTATTCTACTTATTGCGAATAAATCTTTGTGCTTTGGAAACACAAATCGAGGTTCGACAATCGTTATTGGTTAGCGACAATACGCACATAACAATTTGGGGGCTCGTGAGCTTTGGAGGTTTCGTTGCCGATGATACGCAAGACCAACGGATTTCAGTTCCTCAACAAAGGGTGGAGACGCGTCATAAACGGGTAGGAACGCATGGTGTTCAAAACCTGAAATTTACTCTGTGTTGCGAAACCGAATGTCCGTTTTGCATTATCTAGGGCACGCTAACTAGAACCTAGGGACAAAAGAGAAAACTGTTTCTTTTTTCTGCCATTGTGCATTTTAACTGTATTGCATTGCTTAGCGTATGTGTATTTCCTGCTGTGCGTACGCAAACTTCCGGTAGACTTGCCATGTGGTTAAACAATCGTTTTGATAGTTATTGTACATGTATAGTATAATTACTTGTGAAAGCCTCTGAGATATTATTACTGTTGTTGGGATCTTTTGATTTTCTGCGCAGAAAAGGTGTATAGTGTGTGATGTTGTAACGTAGATACACTGTTCATTATTCATTGTGCTCAGTTGCTGTCTGACGAGGCGGATTGCCCAACTGAAGGACGGTATACAGGGCAGGTATACCGAATGCGAAAACCGGGTTTTTGCAAAGCGCTACCAATAGATCGCAAGGTTTGCTAATAATTAGTATTGGTAGGCAGTGCGATCTAATCGCATCTTTAGTGCGAATTGGTGAAGCAGCTAGGAGGAATTATATTGGAAAGGCTGGTTGATTGTATTGACTTTGTTCTCCCAGTTATAATAAACTCAGCAGATTTTGTGGTTGAGCCAGGGTATCGAGGAGCTGATAGCCCTTGGGGCCCACAGTGATATTTCTGTATTAGGGATCCTCGCCGGGTGCGAGAAAAGCGAGTGAACGCGGCTAAAGGAAATACGTTCACCGAGCATTAGAGATCTCTAGCTGTGATTGTAGCAACGGAGTTGGTATATTGTTCAACATGGGTGCTAAGCATACGCTAGAGATGGTCAGTGTACTGCCTAAGGAAGGCCCTATTGGTTCAGCGAGGTTTCTCATGTGTAAGAAATATGGTGCATACGCAACTGTGTATTGTGACACGTGGGTCGAGATGACCAAAGCTTGTGATAGGCCTTTCCCAACAATAGGAAGTTTTAATGCAGAGGTACTAAATACTGTAAAAGATAAAGTATGGTTGATCAAGTCAACGAAAAAGAATTGTGGCAAATGGAAGGCAACACGTGGCAGAGCAGCGAATGCAAACCGGAAGTAGGCGTGGCGAAAAGCACGCGCAAGGCGGATGTAACCAGTGAGAAGCGTGGCGAACTCAGCGCAAGCGCGCCCCCGCCACCTTATGTGGCGGGAGGGGTAAGTACAGCCGTTGTTAAAACTGAAAATAGAAAAATTGCTAAGTTGTATCCTGTTTTAAGCCAGTTTAAATCAAGTGTATCTAAAAATGAAGATGAACCCACTGTGATTTCGGCCATTGCCCATGCTGTTAGTGTACTAGAGGCTCAGCGCAAGTACGAGAAAATGGCTGAGATAGGTGAGAGTAGCATGATCACTAGGAGTGAAAGCGTTCTAAATCTAGAACCAGCAAATCCTGTAGTGTCCCCTGAAGTCAGTGTACCAGAGGGTGCGTTCCCGGTCCGCACAATATCAGTTCCCAATGGGAAACCAGATAAGGATGGTGTAGTTCCTTTAAGAAATGTTACAATGCATTGTCCCTGGACTAGATCAGAATTACGATCCATTATGACTGAATTCCCAGACCCTAGAAAAGAGTTGGCTAAGTGTCAGAAATTTGTTAAAGACTTAGGGAATGCCCACGAACCAACCAATAAGGATTGGCGTGTAGTGTTGAGGGCGTGTCTTCCTCCCAATACTAACATACAAAAATTCATTGAAGATTGTTTGTTAGAGGAAGATGACACCTTGACTGATGAAATTAACCAAAAGAATATAGAACAAATTGTCAAACACTTAGCCATCTATTTTCCAGTAGTAGTAAATTGGAGTAAGATTTTCACCATTAAACAAAAGGATAGTGAAACAGCAGCAGATTACTTCACTAGAGCTATAGCAGCGATAACACCGTTTACTGGGATATCCAACATAAGTGAGGACCCACATCACAGAGAGGTAGCTCTAGGAGTACTGATGGATGGCCTTAGAGAAAATTTAAAGACGAGAGTACAAACCACATTACCTAATTGGAGAGGCGTCACGGTAGACTCTCTTAGGGAGTCTGCTGTGGAGCATGACAAAAACCTTTTTAGAAAAAGGGAGGAGAAAAGTGATAGGTTAATGACGGTAAGTATACAGGCTCTAGAAAGGGTGCATACACGACCACCAGCATACAACCCATATAACAAGAAACCTAAAGTGATCAGGTGTTTCAACTGTAACGAGGAAGGACATTACATGAGAGATTGTAAAAAGGAAAGACTCAATACACAGAAGGGTGGGTCACATAGATATCCTCCAAGGAGGGATTCACATAGACTAGAAGACTCACATCTACCCGCGCATATTACAGCAGTAAATGCTGCACGGGAAATCAATAGTCAGTGCTAGGGGTCAGGTCATACCTGTAGTCTACAGCCAGTGAGGTTAACTGAGAGTCAGAGTGAAGAACCAAGAATGATAGTTGACATAGCTGGTAGGAAACAAACTTTTCTCGTAGATACAGGGGCGGCCCGATCTGTGATAACCTCTCTTTTTAATCTACAGGTGACCAGTAAAACCATTCCAGCTATGGGGGTAACGGGAAAAGTGTTACATTATCCTCTAACTAAACCCGCTGAAGTTACTATTGGGCCCCTGCATACTAAGCATTCGTTTCTCTTGGCTGCAGCGGCTCCTACTAACTTGCTAGGGAGAGACTTGTTATGTAAAATGGGATGTGTCATATACTGTACTTCTGATGGTGTGTTCTTAGATATACCGGAGAAGGTCGCACATGAGGTACAGGATATATTGGACACCCCTCAAAGGTTAATGTTACACTCTCCTGTTATAGAACAAAGTCCATCTCAAGTAAAGGGGATGTTGCTGGAAATACCAGGTTTCCCATGGACCAGAGATGGACAGGACACTGGACTGATGGCAAACGTAGCCCCTGTCATGGTCAATCTAAAAAGTGGTAGGATAGCTCCAAAAATCCCACAGTATCCATTAAAACCGGAGGTGGAACTAGGGGTATATCCTGTTATTGAGAGGCTGTTACAACAAGGGATTTTAATTCGTACAGCCAGTACAGCAAATAGTCCCATTTTCCCTGTGAAGAAGAATGGGGGGAGGGGCTATAGATTAGTCCAGGACTTAAGGGGAATTAATAAAGTTGTTGAGAGCCAATTCCCCGTAGTGCCAAATCCAGCTGTCATCCTCATGCAGATTCCACCGTCTGCCAGTCATTTTACTGCCATTGATCTATGTTCTGCTTTCTTCTCAGTCCCTCTTCACCCTGACTGCCAATACCTTTTTTTGCATTCTCCTACAGGGGAGTGCAATACACATGGACCAGACTACCCCAGGGGTTCATTGACAGCCCCAGTATTTTCTCCCAAGCCTTACATGACTGTTTGCAATCCTTTCAACCCCACAATGGGTCTGTTCTAATTCAATATGTGGACGATTTGTTGTTGTGCTCTGATTCTTTTATGTCATGTTTACATGATACTAAATTGTTGTTGCTTCATCTTTCACAAACAGGGCACCAGGTGGCAAAGGATAAATTACAGCCATGTCAGACTAAGGTCAAATACTTAGGACACTGCCTCACTAAGGGGCTAAGACACCTGACAACCGACAGAATTGAGGCCATACAACACATGACTCTGCCGCAGAGCCAGAAGCAGATTCGTACATTCTTGGGGATGTGTGGATACTGCAGATCCTGGATCCCAGGTTTTTCTATTCTGGCATTACCATTGCAGGAGCTAGTCTCTTCCTCGAAACCAGAACGTGTTGTACACACAGAAGAGTCAGAGCAAGCGTTCTTTAATCTTAAAGATAGTCTGACTAGAGCACCTGCATTGGGAATATCTGATTATGAAAAGCCTTTTGAGCTATTTTGTACAGAAGCTGATGGTTGTGCAGCAGGTGTCCGCACACAGAAACATGGTGACGCTAGCAGACCGGTAGCATACTACAGTGCACAATTAGACAATGTGGCAAGATCACTCCCAACATGTCTCAGAAGTGTAGCAGCAACGGCTCTTCTGGTGAGTAAGAGCGAGGACGTAGTATTAGGACACAATTCAACTATCTATACACCCCATGCTGTATCAGCTCTGTTAAATTCAGCCCAAACCAGACATGTTTCTTCAGCTAGATTCACAAAGTGGGAACTAGCCCTGATGGCACCCTCAAACATCACCATCAAACGATGTAGCACCTAAATCCAGCTACATACCTTCCGTGTCTCTAGAGACACAAAGGGTGGGAGGTGAGGAGACCCTGGTTGATGATGAGTTAGGCAAGAATACTGACACGCATGATTGTATGGAACACCTGAATCAGACCTTTACTGCAAGGCCCGACATACGTGACACCCCCTTAGAAAATGTAGATTTTACGTTTTATACAGACGGAAGTTGCCATAGACAGACAGAGACAAAGCTATGTACTGGTTACGCTGTTGTAGACGATCAGGATGTGGTAGAAGCTGAACCCCTTGGCCCACCTCACTCAGCCCAGGTGGCGGAACTAGTAGCACTAAGGAGAGCGTGTGAATTGGCAGAGGGTAAATCAGCCAACATATATACTGACTCTAGGTACGCCTTCGGGGTAGTGCACAATTTTGGGGCCCTTTGGCGTCTTAGAAACTTTACGACAGCAGCAGGTACACCAGTGGCACACTCACAACACATAAAAGGACTTCTGACAGCGATACAGTTACCCAGAACAGTAGCCGTCATAAAGTGCAAAGCCCATACCTTTGAAGAAGACCCAGTGTCATTGGGCAACAACAGGGCAGACGAAGCTGCTAAATGGGCAGCAGGGCAACCTATGACTGTATCGACCGAGACTATGATGGTTTTTCAGACATTAGACATGCAGAAATTAATTGAAATGCAAGATTTGTGTTCCCTGCAGGAAAAGGCGCTCTGGAGGCGAAGGGATGTGGTCAAGAGTCCTCAGGACTCTGGAGGGATGGACAAGGTAAGCCTGTAGCTCCCCGAACATACTATCCAAGCCTGGCTGAAGCAGCACACGGCCTGACTCACCTGGGTAAAGAAGGTATGTGCAAACTGGTGAGAGCATACTGGTGTGCTCCCGGATTTTCCTCTCAGGCTGGTAAGAAAGCAATGTCATGTCTTACTTGTTTGAGGAAAAATGTTGGGAAAACTATTCCAACTGAGCCATCCCACATCCCTCCTACAGACGGACCTTTCCAGGTAATACAAATTGACTATATCCAATTACCACCGTGCAGGAATTTAAAGTATGTGTTAGTGTGTATTGATGTGTTTTCCGGTTGGGTAGAAGCATATCCAGCAGCCACTAATACTGCTGTGTTCACTGCAAAGAAAATTGTACAAGACTTTGTGTGTAGGTTCGGTATCCCTAGAATCATTGAAAGTGATAGGGGTACCCATTTTACTGGTGATATCTTCCAAAATATGTGTAAACTCATGGGAATCAGTAGCAGACTTCACACCCCTTACCGACCACAAGCCAGTGGTAAGGTGGAGAGAGTAAACGGTACTATAAAGAACAAGCTGGGTAAGATAATGGCTGAAACTGGGTTGGCATGGCCTGAGGCTTTGCCGTTGGTCCTCCATAGCATTCGAACCACTCCTAGACCTCCTCTTAATCTGTCCCCCTTTGAGATACTGTTCGGACGACAACCTCATTTGATCGTGAGTCCACAAGACGACTTGAAGTGTAATAATGAAGTGACTGTACAATATCTTATAAGAATGAGTAGACAGCTAAAACAACAACAACAAAAACTAAAAATGCTGTCACCTGGTATGCCAGAGACGAACTGTCATGATGTTGAACCTGGAGACTATGTTATGATCCGCAATTTCTTACGTTCAGGTTGTTTAACAGACCGTTGGGAAGGCCCGTACCAAGTGCTGCTGACCAGTACTACATCACTGAAGGTTGCAGAGAGAGACACTTGGGTCCATTCCACCCACTGCAGGAGAGTCCATAATCCGGAGAAAGTGCAAGATAAAACTGAGACCGACGACATAGATCTGTCACTTGTGAGCCTGTTCCGGGAGACCTAAAGCCTGCAGTCGAGACACCTGAACCAGAGACGTTGCCTCAGAATTATCTTTCCAGCGATGGAGTGGCGGTTTTTGTTTTTCTTTTGTTCCAGGATTTTCCTTCTTTTTACTCTTTCTAGGACATTCTATTTTTGTGAAGGAGGATGGAGGACGGAGGAGAGTTCTGGGAGTGGTACGGATGAAATGGAGGCCAAAGAAAAGTTAATAGGATACTCAGAGCAGCCCATTATCAAACTTGGTCCAGGGGTTATGAAAAGGTCTGCTAGCTCAGGAACTCGGAGGCAGTGTGAGGGGCTATTGTCTGATGAGTATTGTATCTGCAAGTTCTGCGACTCCCGAGTTGAAGAGAGATGCATCCAACGATGCCAGTCCCCCAGTACTCTGAATATAGGCGGGCATCCTTTGGAGGATTATCACTCCCTGGTGGGTAAGGTGCTAAACCAAACCGAGTGTTGGGTGTGCTCTCACGTGCCTCAAGGGCAGCATAATATAGGACTAGTGCCATTCCCTCTAAACATATCTGAAGTACTCGAATTGAGGGGTGGGAGGCCCATAGACCGGAGGTACAATAACACTAGGTCCCCTAGTCTGACGCTTCGACAATACTCCATAGGCAGATCTTTGCTGTGCTTAAACATATCTCATGCAAAGCGCCTGGAGAATTGGGAGGCTGACCTATCAGATCAGACAATGGCTCGTCACACTCATTTTAGAGGGAGACTCACAAGGTCACTACTAGGCAGGAATGTTGATGGAGGTCACAAATTAGGGCGTATAACCAAACATAAGAAGGTATCCATTGGAAAAGTCTCTACAGATAAATGTAAAAATGTCATTAATGCCGACACGTGTCTAGAACAAATGGAGACACTGGGCATGGGTAGTTTTATCAAAACTCTGTGTGATATAATTCATGGGCATACTGCTCCTTATGTTCTCCCTGATGATGTGTATTTTGTTTGTTTGAGGAAAGCTTATTCCTGGGTGACTCCGAGTTCCAAGGGCTTGTGTTTCCTAGCTAAACTGGTTCCTGAAATCATGACTATTACTCATGAAGAAATGGTTGATATTCACAAGACTACATCACCACCATACATACATACACACACAGTATGAGCACCGTGGCAAGAGAAATATGATTCGTGGTGAGGAACCCATAGCTACAAAATTGATTAGTGAAACTGATGGTTTCCAAGTTATGGTTGCTCTAGATCTCACCAGGACCGCTCGGGGAACATTAAACTTTAAATATATCCAAGACCTAGCCAAATTAATAGATAATATCACCGAGATGTATGATGACACTTTCAGGTATACTGGAAGGGAGCTACAAGCGTACAAGAAGGAGTTGGTGCAACATAGACTGGTACTAAATTATCTCACCTCTATTACTGGTGGGTACTGTGTGACACTGGCCACCCAGTTCGGTGTCAAATGTTGCACGTACATTACTAATAATACTGATGACCCTAAAGAGGTTATAGACCGGAAGATGGATGAAATTCTGCAGCTGAAATGGGAATTTCGAAAGAGTCACAATTCTTCGTTATATGAGGTTGGGGAAAAGGTGGCGGGTTGGTTCTCGTGGTTGAACCCTGTGAAATGGTTCTCCGGTCAGGGGGAGTGGGTACAGGAAATGGTTGCTAGCGTAGGTAAGCTCCTTCTCCTTATACTGGGTGTCATCTTAGCAATTGGTTTAGTTGTCAAATGTGATGAAGTGTGGAAAACGGCCTCATAGGAGTAACACTGAGAAAGAGACTGAAAGGGTGGTACCAGATACTGAGATCATGGTCTGTGAAGAAGTATTGTATAATCCTGAACTTGAAACGGTGATTGGGTGATAGTTTATTACACTATCAAAGGGTGGAGCTGTCGAAGTCAGCAAATTGGATAAAGTCATTTCAATTAAAGTCTAGCAAACTTGGTTGTCTTTGTCTGAAAAGATGCGTACGGTACGCATCGACGTACAAGGGCACGCTACGGCGTGAAAGGGCGTACGTATCCACTACACGTGGCAGCAACAGTAATTGGTCTTTTACCATACATTCGCACAAACACGCATACTTATAAAATAGTACACAATAATGGTAGTTGCAACACATAGTCAGTTATGTCGAAATATAGTAGTATTTATATGTTATATCAGAGTTACATACATATTAGTGAAATACACGGAACGGGTTGAAGGAATAACATCATGAGTGGTATCATACTGAACCTTGTTACATATCCTACTGTTTGGTTCACTGTGCGAGGGAATCGCAGAGTGCATACACAAGTTATGAATGATAGGGAATTATGAACTACTTAAGACTAAGGAATCTTGGCGGGAAGAGCAGAGCATACCCCCTGCAGAGATGACCCCTTCCTTTGGATTCCTTAGGATGAACCAGCCAATGATTGACAACCCCTTGGACATTCCTGAGACCTGAACCAATAGATGCAAGCTATACCATCTTCATTGTATTACTGTATTTGATTGTGTATATAAGCAGCAGCTTGTGATCCAGCATGCAGACATTTTGTCCCCAGACTTCAGGATTGAATGACTGCACTGGATCCAGACCGCCTGCGATAAGTAACGGCTGTATTTACTATTACTTTGCTTGAGCATATTATTCTACTTATTGCGAATAAATCTTTGTGCTTTGGAAACACAAATCGAGGTTCGACAATCGTTATTGGTTAGCGACAATACGCACATAACATTCCCTACAGATTCCTTTTCAAGCTCCTCACCCTCACATACAAGGCCCTCACCAACTCTACTGCTCCCTACATCTCCAACCTCCTCTCTATTCACGCTCCTTCCCGCCCACTGTGATCGAGCAACGATCGTTGCCTCTCCTTCCCTCAGATTACCTCTTCTCACTTACGTATTCAAGACTTCTCTCGAGCTGCCCACCTCTATTGGAACGATCTCCCTTCTGCTATCAGAGCCTACCCCAATCTAAGTAGTTTCAAATGGGCATTAAAAACCCACCTCTTCTTAAAAGCCTTTCAATCATCTGCCTAACAACCTACCTGTCTGCTACCTCTCCCTCTCCCCTTTCTTCTTCTCGCTCTGTTTGACCCTGTCCTCATTTCACTTTCCTTTTGTCTTCAGTTTGTCCGCCCTGCTCCTTAGATTGTAAGTTCTTCTGAACAAGGTCCGCTCTCCTCCTGTTTCCACCACTTTTAACTCTGCTGTACAACTACTCTGCCCATCTCTTTTTTTAAGCCTCCTGCCCACTGACTCCACTACTGTTTTTTACTGCACCTTTTCTATAGCTCTTAACCTGTTGCTGCGTCCACACTCTTGGGCACAGCAAGTTTCCTGATATGCTGACTTTCCCGTTGTGCTGACTCTCCCTTAGAGCTGCCAAGAGGAATTCAGGGCCCCAGTACAACAATTTCATGGGGCCCCCTTACAGTTGAGCATATTAAAAAATAATGGTGCAGCCCCAAATCTGGAAGTGTGTGTGTGTGTGTGTGTGTGTTCATAAGATTGGGGTATGGCTATGCATCATTAGGGTATGACTAGCAGGTGAAAAGCACTAGGTCACCCTCCTACAGAAAAAAAGCCTGCATTGTTGTGCACTCCTGACTTTCAGGACATCTAGCACCATAGTGTAGTATATAAAGAATGCAGTGTGTACATAAAGAAATAACAATCTTGGCCTGCCCCTTACATTGGCCAGAACAGTCACCAAAAATTGGGATTGTCCCACTAGAATCACAACATTTCAAAGACTCTCCTGCTCTTTCCTACCTGTTCTTTTCATTTTCACAACCTGTGGCTGCTGGTTTCTTTAGTTGCGGCTTGTCTGGGTCCTGGAATGTTGGGGGCCCTATTTGGAAAAAAAATGGGTACATTTTGAAAATTCTAATCAGCCCCAGCGTTAAATCAATAGCACCCATGAGTAATAATTAGGCCTTTCTCCAGCCCCAACATTAAAATAATAGTATTTCCATTTAATTAATAAACCTATTTTGCTCCCTGCAAACAGCCCCAGCAATAAATTAATAGTATTTAAATTTCATAAATATACCTATTTCCAGCAACCATCACTGACATTAAATAATTCATAGTCACATTTAATAGAGACCTCATTCTCCCCAACCTCACCCCCACATTCAATAGCCCCCAAACCACCCCATCTTAAATTAATAGTCCCAACTATAAAATTGCCCCACCATCACCCCACATACAAAATTGCACCCATTAATTAGCCACCACTACCTCACACACACACACACACACTACCACAAGCCCCCTGTGCCATCGCAAAGACACTATCATAAGCCCCCTGTGCCAACTAGTCCCAACTTTAAAATTGCCCCACCATCACCCCAGAAACAAAATTGCACCCATTAATTAGCCACCACCTACCTCAAACACACACTACCACAAGCCCCCTGTGCCATCACACACACACACACACACACACACACACACACACACACACACACACACACACACACACACACACTACCACAAGCCTACTGTGCCATCACACACACACACACTACCACAAGCCTCCTGTGCCATCACATACACACACACACTACCACAAGCCTCCTATGCCATCTCACACACACTACCACAAGCCTGTGTCATCACACACACACACTACCACAAGCCCCCTGTGCCATCGCAAAGACACTATCATAAGCCCCCTGTGCCAACTAGTCCCAACTTTAAAATTGCCCCACCATCACCCCAGAAACAAAATTGCACCCATTAATTAGCCACCACCTACCTCACACACACACTACCACAAGCCCCCTGTGCCATCACACACACACACACACACACACACACACACACACACACACACACACACTACCACAAGCCTACTGTGCCATCACACACACACACACTACCACAAGCCTCCTGTGCCATCACATACACACACACACTACCACAAGCCTCCTATGCCATCTCACACACACTACCACAAGCCTGTGTCATCACACACACACACTACCACAAGCCTACTGTGCCATCACACACACACACTACCACAAGCCTCCTGTGCCATCACACACACACACTACCACAAGCCTCCTGTGCCATCACATACACACACACTACCACAAGCCTCCTGTGCCATCTCACACACACTACCACAAGCCTCCTGCGCCATCACACACACACACACTACCACAAGCCTCCTGTGCCATCACACACACACTACCACAAGCCCCCTGTGCCATCACACACACATTATTGTGCCCCTTCATCTTCACCATGCTGTGCCTCCTTATGATCACACTGCGCCCTCCATGCTGTTTTTCCCCCCTTCACCTGCCCACCTTCATCACTCTGTGCCATGCTGCTCACCCTCTCCCCTTCATCACTGTGCCATGCTGCTCCCCCCTCTCCTTCATCACTGTGCCATGCAGTCCCCCCCTCTCTCGTTCCTCACTGTGCCTTGCTTTCCCCCCCCCGTTCATCACTGTGCCTTGCTGTTTCCCCCGTTCATCACTGTGCCTTGCTGCCCCCCCTTGTTCATCACTGTGCCATGCTGCTCCCCCCCCTCTCCATCACTGTGTGCCATGTGCAATGCCCTCTCCTTCATCACTCGGTGCTCTGTTGTTCTGTTTTCCTCCCTTTGCCTCCATTCCTTTACTTGCCTTTGTATTGGCTTCTTTCATCTTCTTAGCTGTGCTCTGAGCTAACTGAGTTATTGTGTTGCTTGTTTATTGTACCGTAATGTTATACCTTGTACTGTCCTATTGTTTGTTCCTGTACAGCGCTGCGGACACTTTGTGGCGCCTTACAAATAAAAATTATTAATAATAATAATAATATTACTAGTGACGGAATATGACCCCTTCTGAGTGCAAATGTTCCCAAATTCATTTTCTTAGGGTAAGAACAAATGCAATTATGTAACTATATTGTTATGTAATAAACATAGTAGTGACATTTGTACAGCTCTCAAATTCCACTCTATGTAAGACACAAGCATCGATGTATTAGTGTCCTAGATGGTAGCAGGGGGAGCCGCTCAAACCGTCCAACGCGTTTCAATTCCTCTGGGGAGTCTTTGGGCTAGATTTACTAAAAGGCGGGTTTGAAAAAGTGGAGATGTTGCCTATAGCAACCAATCAGATTCTAGGTTTCATTTTGTAGAATGTACTAAATAAATGAAAGCTAGAATCTGGTTGGTTGCTATAGGCAACATCTCCACTTTTTCAAACCTGCAGTTTAGTAAATATACCCCTTTGTCTTTATTGGGACACTAATACATCAATGCTTGGGAGGACTTGGAACCCGAGTAATCCATCTTGCCCTAATTTTATGTGCTTGTGATTATTCCTTTATGGTACGCAGATAGGAGGACATCAGCTCCTTTTTACTACTTTTGTAGAATATATTTATTAAAAGGAATTAAAGGAATTATGCTATGAATGTCTCATTTTTCCTATGTTATGAGCGGTGATATGATTCTGGAAAATCAAGGCTTCCATCTGTGAAACAGTTTTCTGTGATGCGCTGTGTCCGTGAGGAATCTTGTAAGCAGACCCCCTGTGGGGACCCCCTCACGTGGTTTATCACCTAGAAAATATTCCATCTATTGGACACACCTGGAGGAGGGACATTTCTTATGAAACATGATATAGACCCCACCATTGATTTCACACCGCCTTTTTTGTTACAGTACTACCCTATGTATGCTTTTATATTCTTTGCAGTATAGCTATTCATCGGATGGATTCTGTCTATGTGTGATCCTCTCAGTGCTGTGAGGTATACAAATTGTTCTATCTGGTTGTGTTCGTTGGGAAGTTGGTGGTCTTCTTTCCTGTATACTTTTGGCAGTTTTGGGGTTGCATTAGCGCCCATACTTGGTATACATTGTTATTTTAATATCACCTCATTTTTATCAATGTGAATTTTATGTTATTTTTCTCGGGTAGAATGGGCTTCTTTTGGTTTTATGTTGGAATAAATATACTTTTATTTTTAAGAGAGGAGTATAATTGTAAAAAATATCCCCTATGATGCTGAATACAACAGTATTCCAGAACCAGTAAAATCAAAACACAATAGAGGGAGAGTACCAGTATTAAGATTAACTCCATTTATTAAAAAAGTGAAGACAGGGATGAGTGATCAGCTGTCATCCAATGAAGGGAACAGGAATCTTGACCTTTATATGTTATATAGTAGTTGACACCAATTTGTTTGAACATGCTATGTTATTTCTGCTTACCAGTACTTAAATATAAGAAAATGTAAATTGGTGAAAGCATACTGGTCAACAGGGGCTAAACTAGACACATAGATGGGCGCCATAGCAAACTTTCGTTATGGCCTTCTTGCATGGCCCAATGGTAAAAATACCTATATACACATGGGGTTTTGACAGGGCAGATGGGCCCTCTGAATATAAGGTAGTTATGCTCTTGCTTGCCAACATTTTAAAATGATTTCCAAGGACACATAACTGCCAATAAGTTGCTTGCCATTTATGCTACTGTGTACCTTGGTGCACTGCAATTCCCATAATGATATATCTACAGATTGGTTATAAAGTCCTTTATGCATTTATATGCTACGCCTAAATAATTATTAGCTTAATAAAGCCAAGAGAATAAAAAGATTGTGATAGGGCAGAATGGTGGCTAAGTGGTTAGCACTTCTGCCTTACAGCACTGGGGTCGTGAGTTCAATTCCCGACCATGGCCTTATCTGTGATGAGTTTGTATGTTGTCCCAGTGTTTGCGTGGGTTTCCTCCGGGTGCTCCGGTTTCCTCCCACACTCCAAAAACATTCTGGTAGGTTAATTGCCTGCTAACAAATTGACCCTAGTGTGTGTGTGTGTGTGTGTGTGTGTGTGTGTGTGTGTGTGTGTGTGTGTGTGTGTGTTAGGGAATTTAGACTGTAAGCCCTAATGGGGCAGGGACTGATGTGAGTGAGTTCTATGTACAGCGCTGCGGAATTAGTGGCGCTATAAAAAATAAATGGTAATAATAATAATAATAGTAGACAATATACAAAAGTAGATAAACTGTGATGTACAGTCAGTGAATATTGGGGAAACTGGGATACTTTTAGGAACTAACCTGAGACAGTGCATGAAAATTAGGGACCTTTGGCAACTATGAAAAAGTTGTAAAGAAAAGTGATCTAATTCTTGCTGTTGCATGTTAGAATAATGGAGCAGTGATTAAATGCTGAAATCCATATAGCTGTTATAAGCTTTGACTAACGTTACTTTCTTCATATATCTCAGGTAAATAATAAGTATATGTCAAAGAATTCTCACAATTTGCCCAAACAGGTCCAAATTGATACATGATTAAATATAACCCAAGACAATCATTTTGTATTTTCACATGTTTTAAATGTGCAAGTTGCAGATCCACTTTAAAGGGCATATTTTGTGTAAAATGAGAATAATAATATTTATTATACATGTATCCAAATGCAGCAATTTGCTCACCTGCAGTAAGGTTTGCAATATGAGCTTGGCACTATTTAAATACATATTTTCTCTTCCTTTCTGCAATCAAAGTGTCGTGTCTTGCAAATATTTTGCTACTGTATGCATTTTTATGTGTCTACCTTACAAGCTTCGAGAAAAAAGGTGCCAAATGTACAAAAGCTGGCTAAAAATAAATGATCTACTATTTCAGTTCAGAGGAGACATGATGATTAAATATAACAGCTCTGGCCTCTGGACTGTCATGTCAGCAAAAAAGCAAAGCTGAACAAAAGTATAAAGCCTAAACAAACCAAGCAAGTGTTTTCCCTAGCCTACAACAATTCAACCGCACAAAGCCTGTCATAGTGGTATGATATTTACTTTTCAGTGACATCAAATATAATATTTGAAAATGTGAATGCATATACAAATAAGGTAACTAGAATTCTTAATAATAGTCCTTATATTTAAACACGGTAATAAAGAAGATTCATTTAGCCTGCAATAGTGGGATGGGTCATAGATTTAAATGTTCAATCTCCATCATGTCTAGATGTCAACATGTCAGAACAGTTATCTTCCTGAGTCATCACGATCTTCAAGCTGTTGGTATCAAATCAAACAGCCGCTAGGTATATTTATAGCCCGAGACTTTCCCACGCTGTCTGAGCTGAGTCGTGGGAAGGTCCCAGGTTATAAGTAGACCTAGCAGCTGTCCCTTATTCATTATGCGATGGCAGTTCCTGCAGTCAGGAGCTAGTATGCGTTGTCTGAATTGGGTTTTTTATTTCACCAAGTATGTTCCGGTAGATTATTTGGGTTTTATCAAGCTCAAAAAAAAACAACAAGATTTTTTTGCCAATTTGGGATTACTATTATTAGGTATTTTTTTTAAAGCTTACGAGATTGGAATTCTTACAGATGAAGAACCTGGTGGTTGGTGAGTATTAGTTTTGTTTTTTATTTGCTTGTTTTTCTTTTAATACATTTATTGGTAAAACAAATTGTGTGGTTTATTTATGTCTTGTGATGGGGCACTATAGGCTTAAAGTATGATGGTTGGGTAAATACTCGGTGAGCATGTTGTGCAACAGCAATAGTGCTGAGAGATATTAAGTTGATTATAAAGGTGCAGAATCCAATGCGTTTCCCCCCGCTAGTGTGTGGGCTTTCTCAGGGATATGATGCAGTAAAACCCTTTTGCTTCTTTAAATAGGCAGGTCTAGTTAATCAACCAATAATGACAGGCCGATGATCATGATTGACAGCTCTTAATTACAAAGCTGTAGCTGAAGTAAATGCATATGGACATAGGTCTTTTGAAGTTATGCAGAATGATTAATAACATATACAAGAACAATTCAATAAATTGGGTGCATGTAAAAGGACTCTGTGTTTTATGTTAAATGAACGCAAGGATTATTTGTCTTTTGAGGCAGTGTCAAGGCTTTTTCTCAAGGTCCATATAAACCTTAATAGTACAGTATGTGTATAAACACTGAGTGTTAAATATGAAGGTGAAGCAAAAAGTTGTCAAACGGCAGAGAGAAATGTTATCTTCCTCTGTCTTGTAAAGAACAAACAAAATATTAATATGGGAGATGTATTAGCTAATCTAATATGATGATTAAGGCAGAAAAAGTGTGTGGTAATCCTAATAAATATAGACTCTGTATTAAAAGAATGTTAGGCTGTTATGGGGATAAGTATTGATAAGGGTATTGGAACAGTAATCCTATTATTTGTGCACATTAGCCCACATTTGTGTGGAGATAGGGGAATGGTATATTCAATCTTCTTGTAAAAACATGCCTAAACCAGAATCCAGGTTGAAACCTTTAGGGTGGAGAGTATGGAGGTCATATATCCATCGTGCCTCTTCCCTGGAAATGCTTTTCACAGAATTCCCTCCTCTCCAATGTTTTGACACCATTTTAATGCCTATAAACTGTAGGGTTGTGGTTATAGTAAACTGAAAAATGTTCTAGCTGATTTTTAATGTTCCTAATATGTTCTGAAACTCTTATCTGTAGGCTACGTTTCGTCGACCTATGTACTGGAGTCCACAAGGGCATCCAGCAGATACACCAGTCCTATTGTATCACGTGATCTTCTCTTTGATGGCATACTCTTTCTGGGTTACCCATGATTTGAATATCTTTATTGGTTTTGTGGACCCACATTGTTTGGTCTGATATGCTAAACCAGTGATGGCTAACCTTTTCAGCTTGGTGTGTCGAAAATCGGAAAAAAGTGTTGCCATCCTTGGGTCGCGTGTCACTTCAAGAAATTTTCATAATTTGGTGATATTTACAGCCCTAATAAAGAAAGAGTTATATTTTTAATATATTTGTACTATTTATTAGTTCGAAAAGCAAAAACAAATAATGATTTACCTTAGTGACTTTTCTGTTGCTGAATTGCATTTGATTGATCTTCAATTGCAGGTTTGTATTTTGTGCACCTCATGGCCAAGCAAGCGCTGCTAACTTCATCTGTCAGTCTGTTTCTTTTATTTGTTTTAATATTGTTTAATGCTGAGAATAAAGTCTCACAAAAGTATGTTGAGGGAAAAATTGTGAGTAAAGCCATTCCTAGATTTTTCAGGGTGCTAAAAGTGTCTGGTAATCTGTTCCAAGCACTCCAAATTTCCTGTTCGTAGTGGCAGTCTTCTTCATTCTCCAAACAATTTCTTTCCAGATTCTCAAGTCTGGACCTCAAATCGACAAACACTTAAATCCAGATGCTGGCTTGAAATTCAGCAAGTTGCATCTCCAAATCATCAATTTGCATCCATTCGAAACTATTTAATTCTAAAGTACTGTAGACTACTAAATCCGGACACTTAATTATTTTGATGGTCTGTTCCAGGTTTCGAAATTGATTAAATCTTTCACCAAACTGGTCAAGTAACGAGTTCACAATATGCTGGTACTTCATGTGCATGAGCTCTATTTCATTTTCTACAGTTGTGCTGTTGTTCTCAAAATACTTTTTTACTCGAGGAAAATACTTATAAGTTTTACTTTCTATATCTCGCTTAAAGATTTGAAGTTTACTTTGAAAGGCTTTGATGTATCCAAACATAACATCAATACTTTTGCCAAAACCTTGTAATTGTAAGTTTAGCTCATTCATATGAACAGAGATATCTGTGAAAAACATCAATGAGTTGACCCACTTATGATCATTGAGCTGAGGAAAGTTTGCAAGATCCTTATTCTCAAGAAAAACCTTAATTTCTGAAAAGCACTCCACAAATCGCTCAAGTACTTTTCCTCGGCCACCTCACATTATTGAACATCAACAGTCCACTGTAGGTTGAATCAACTTCCTGTAAAAGTGCAGTAAATTCTCGCTTGTGAAGTGGTCGAGCAGCTATGAAATTCACTATTTTTGTTACAACTGATATTAAATCATTTAATTCTGTGAATCCTGCCTTGGCACACAACACCTCCTGATGGATAATACAATGAAAAGGCACAAGTGGATGTCCAATAGCTTCCATAAACAACTTCACAAATCCTACACTTTTTCCCACCATATTGGGTGCCCCATCTGTCGTCACTGACACAACTTTACACATATCAATGCTTAGGTCACGGAATCTTTGTATAACGACCTTACATATTTCCTTCCCTGATGTACTTATTGGCACTGATTCTAACTTTATCAACTCTTCTCTCATTGTGAGACCATCTGAATATCTAGCAATAATGGCCAACCGAGCATTTGATGTGACATCAGTAGTTTCATCAAGAGAAATTGAAAAATATTTACAATTATCTAAGTCTCCTTTTAATTGATGCTGTATGTTTGTGTTCAATATCATTATTCTGTCTTTGATGACATTTCTACTGATTGGTAGCTCAGAAATTCGCTTAATAATAGCATTTTTATTTGGCATATTGTGAAATAAAATTGGTGCACACCTTAGAAGAGTTTCTTTAATAAATTCTCCTTCACTGAGGGCTTTTCCATGCTGAGCTATGGAGTGAGCAACGCAGAAACTTGCTGATGTTAAATTTGTAGAGCCTCTTGCAAATTTAAGGAGGGAATTTGATTGGCTCTTATAGCGGTGTAACTGCCTAGAAATGTATTCCTTCCTTTCATCCAGACTTTTTTCCAAGAGCTGGCGATGATTAGTTTCAAAATGTCTATTTATGTTCCACGTTCTGCTTACTACTGTCACATTACATAGTATGCACAATGATCTGTTTTTTCTGTCTATAATGCCATACATCTCTGTCCATATGTCTTGAAAGGGTCTGCTACTGCTACTGCTACTACCACTCTCTTTATCATTCAATCTTGCTTTTTTATGTTTTGGATTCTCCACCTCAGGGCTGCAACAATACATAAATAAAAATCAGGGCATTTTCTATAAGGTTAATTCATAAATTAACTTATATTATTTTGTACCAGGAGTCAGTACAACAACACTGTTACAGAGGTAATTAAAAACCTATTGACTGCTTTATTACCTCTGTAACGGTGTTGTTGGACAGACTCCTGTACAAAATCATTTAAAGCACTACACTACGTACTCCCTTCTGTAACTAGCAGTAGGCAGGCACATACCTGCAGCACTTTTGGCAGAACTCAGCAAGTCTGTGGAGCAGGAACTAGACTGGGCTTGGAACAGTAGAAGAGGCTCCAGATAACAGGACAGGAAAAACACAGCCTCCAGAAGAAGAACCCTGGAGAAAGATAAAAGTCAAGATGATGGCTGTTAAAAGGGACTATTGCACTCCCTCTTACTAAACCACGCATCTAAACATAAGAAAAACAGCGCTGTGGGTAGTAAAGTGTATAAAAATTTATATAATTGATAATATCTCTAAAAATATATGTATATATATATATATATAAAAAATCTTAACTAATAGTAAAATTCATTTTTATTACCCACCTTTGGCCATTTTCAATTCTCCCTCCGACAGCCATTGCCCCCACCCCCTGCAGCTATTTTTCCTTACTTCACCCTGCAGATATTTTCATTACCCCCTCTGCATGTATTTTCATTACCCCCCCTGTAGCCATTGACACCCCCCCTGTAGCCATTTTTCCTTACTTCACCCTGCTGATATTTTCATTACCCCCCTGCATTTAGCCATTTTTCCTTACTCTCCCCTGCAGATATTTGTCTTACCCCCTTCTACAGTCATTGTACCCCCTGCAGGTATTTCTTCCCCCCCTCCCCCCACAGCCAGTTTTAGTTGTCCCCCCACAGTTATTTCCTTGTCTCTCCTACAGCCGTTGCCCAGTATTTTTTTGTAATTTTTTAGTCATTTAAAACCCCCCCCCGCAGGTATTTCCTTACCTGCTATTTGCTCGCCGCCTCAGGAAGAAAGACCGCGCAGCCGACTACGCGGATGCACGTGACTTCATCATGTCACATCGGAAGCGCCGGGAGCGCTGGGCGGGAGGGGAAGCGCCAGTCACAGCTGAGAGGAGCCGGAAGCATCGGGGGCAGGAGGAAGTCGGGGGCTGCCAATCTAGCACATCCAGAAGCGCCGGCCCTGCGTGGCAGCCCAATTGCCTCAGCGTGTCACCAGTGACACGCGTGTCATAGGTTAGCCATCACGGTGCTAAACAGTGATTAAAATGGTAAAAGCCAGTGGGGTTTTTTCCCCCAACCATGTCTCTGCTAGGGTCTTAGTTTCTTGTGGTAGAAAGATTGATACCAGTTTGTTTCTCAGGATTGTTGCATTTTTTAATATGTAAATGTTGGTTTTTCTGGCAGTATAGCTGCTAATTTTTCGTCTTAAAGAAGTATGGGCCAATGGTTTCTTATTATTTTTTTAAACTGTTTAGAATTGTTATATTGTGTGATAATGGATATTCTGTCTTGTCCTGGCAATTTTTCTGTAGATTGAAACAGGGGGTCCCGTTCCATTTGTAAACTGTACTGGTAGGCTAGGTTGACAGTACTTGGTTTATAATCTCTGTTGATTAACCTGTCTTTCAATGCTGTGGCCTGTTCTTTATATACCCTCAATTCTGAACAATTCCTTCTTATGCGTATGAACTGGCCTTTAGGAATGTTCTTAAGCCAGCCCTGGTGATGGCCACTGGATGCAGGGATAAAGGTGTTACGCTCTACCTGCTTGATGAAAGTTTTTGTCTTAAATTCCCCTGTCTCTACATAAAATTGGATATACTCTTGTTGACTGTGAAGTGTAAGTTGAGGTTATTGTTGTTAATGTATGATATGAATGTGTCCAGGTCTTTATCAGCTCCTTTCAGATACATAGTATATTGTCTATGTACCTGCGCCAGAGACAGATGTTATCAGAATAGGGATTGTTCTTTCAAATGTTGGTATCCTCCCAATGGGCCATAAATAAGTTTGCGTAACTCTCCGCGATCTTGCTGCCCATTGCAGTAATCCTAACTTGTTGGTAATAGTGCCCATCAAACCAAAAATATGGTTGAGGATGAACTTGATGGATTTAATGATGAAATTGATCTGGAGTGCAGGGATGTCTGTCTGATCGGTGAGTATGTTATGGACATGCCGGCATCCTCTATCATGATCAATAACCATGTAAAGGGAAGATACATCACATGTAAGCAAGATGAAATTCTGCTCCTAAAATAAATTTTCTAAGATGCGTAGGAAATCTATAGTGTCCTTTAGATAGCTAGATTGTTTAATAACTAGTGGTTGCAGGAATAAGTCTATGTATTCAGATAGGTTGGTGGTCAGCAAGCCTATCCCTGACCCTATTGGTCTTCCAGATTTTTGTGGATCTTTTGGGAGGCAGTATATTACAGGGATTTTCTCTGTACAGAAACTCAAATTCCTGTTTGGTAATGATTTCCTCTGTGTGTGCTCTTCCCAGTAGTCCCCTGAGTTCCTTATTATATATGATCATAGGGTTGTTTGGTAAGGGTTTTTATTAGAGATGCTCAGGCTCGGTTCCCCGAGAAACGAACACACCCGAACTAAGCAGATCTGACTGCCAAGCCGTCTCTGTACTTTCGCATGCCCTCGGAAAATGTCATTGTTACATCGTCGGAACTCAGGAGGTTTGGATTCTATAAGTACTGCCCTCCACAGCGAATTTCACAGGGGGACACAGAAGGGATAGCACAGTTCTTGGCAGTCTCTAGTGCAGTTGGGCAGCGTCATAGGTAGGAAAGAAAGAGGAGGAGTAACAGTGTTCTTCAAAGTCTCCAGTGACATTCAGGAGAGCTTCATTGCTAATTGTCATTGCTGAAATAGAAATAATAGGGCTAGCAGTGTTGTTCTTAATCTGCAGTCACATTGTACTGTGTTATCAAAATGGATTCACATCAGTACACAGAAGACCAGGAGCACCAAGCAGCCGCTGGCACCAGTCATGATGATAGTAATCCCTCTACGTCATCTGCTAAACTCTTGTTAAAGTGCATAGTGTTTTTAACTCGGGGAAATAAAAATGTAAAAAAAACACTTTTTACCTTAGTCAAGAAAAAAAGACCTGTAATCCAGGCAAAGTTATCTGCAGAAAAAAATAAAATTGCCAACATGCCATTCTACACACGCAGTGGCAAGGAAAGAATGAGGCCTTCGCCTTTCTCTGAGTGCTAGTTCTGCAACTGTCACTGAGGCATCTTCTTGTAGGGTTAGTCATGAAAATTTGAAAAAAGAAGGGCATCATAGGTGCACAAATGCTCTAAATCTTAAAAGGAGTATGGAACACTTAAGACGTAACTTTTATTACTGACATATCAGCGAAATATAAAATAAAATGAAAAAGGTTAAAAACGTGATGTGTACTTAAAAGTTCGCTGGATGCTCCACTTAATCACATTGATCAATAATTACATCCTTATACTAGATCCTATTAGTATATATAACAATGTGAAGTTGCCCGATGGATCAATAATCTCACCACGTCTGGTTTTGATAATATAAGTGAATGATCAAGGGTATAGTCAAAAGTTTCTATAATTAGCCATTGGTTAATAAACTTCCCTCCTGATTGACTAAATATTACCCTTAGCTGTCTAGCTATCAAAGGATCAATGAGGCACGGTAATCTAGCAAGTATTCTGGGCTGATCTGTATAAGGTGTATTGCTAGCTACCTAATGTAATCTCCATCTAACTTTGGGTCTAATAGGAGCATAAAAAGGATCTGAGGATTTTTAAATGGATAGTGAAGGGCATCCAGCGAAACGCCGACGCGCGTTTCGCTATGTGTGCTTAGTCGTGGCCACATTAGGTAGCTAGCAATACACCTTATACAGATCAGCCCAGAATACTTGCTAGATTACCGTGCCTCATTGATCCTTTGATAGCTAGACAGCTAAGGGTAATATTTAGTCAATCAGGAGGGAAGTTTATTAACCAATGGCTAATTATAGAAACTTTTGACTATACCCTTGATCATTCACTTATATTATCAAAACCAGACGTGGTGAGATAATTGATCCATCGGGCAACTTCACATTGTTATATATACTAATAGGATCTAGTATAAGGATGTAATTATTGATCAATGTGATTAAGTGGAGCATCCAGCGAACTTTTAAGTACACATCACGTTTTTAACCTTTTTCATTTTATTTTATATTTCGCTGATATGTCAGTAATAAAAGTTACGTCTTAAGTGTTCCATACTCCTTTTAAGATTTAGAGCATTTGTGCACCTATGATGCCCTTCTTTTTTCAAATTTTCATTTGCCTCTCTAAGGAATGGTAGCACCCCGTATCTAATAAAATATAATAATTTAAACTACACGGGATATGCTCTATCACTAGTGTGACTTACGCAGGCCCATCTTTCTTCCCGTCCCTTTACCCTTTGAAATATAGGGTTAGTCATGACCCAGCAAGACTTTGTCAATCGGACTCCAAAAGTGGTGTCCAAATACTTTTACGTGTAACAGCAGAGCTGGAAGAAAACAGTAAGGCATTAGAGGAAGATCAGATTCAGAAATTATACAAATTCCTGAGGAGAGTCTATCCTCGAGTGCTATGTGTAATCCTGACCTGTCTGATAGTGTACCCATAAAGAAGGCTCCATTTAGCATTTCTTCAGATGTGTGCATGAACAGCCCAAGTCTTGCCGGTTAGAAACAAATTGAGGATGCCACTTTGGAATTGCAACAGGATGAGGGGGTATTTGTGTAGCTGACGAGGGCGCTAATGAGGATGTTGATGAGGATGATGTTGTTTGTGTAAGTCCTGCACCGGTGGAAGCAGTTCTTGCCAGTGATGAGAAGGCCGTTGTCATGCCTGGGCATAAGACCATAAAATCCACCTCTTATGTGTGGAATTATTTTTACCCAAATCCTGATAACAGTTGTCTAGCCATTTGTAGCGTTTGTAAAGCCACAGTCAGTAGAGGTAGGGACCTTAACCATCTAGGAACCTCAGCCACGTTACACCATTTGAAGCGAGTTCATGGCAAGCTGTTGGGAAAATCAGAAACTTATGCTAAAAAAAAACAAGAAGCAGTAAATCATCAGCTAGGTCCCTTCTCTCAGCTAGATTCCGACACCTGCAATCTACACCCACAATACCGTCCTCATCAATATCCTCAGTAGCGATTGGAGTTAGTCCTGCATTCAAGTTGCTAAGGCTAGATGACTCCTCCTCTATCCTGGATTCCTCAGAAGAATTCTAAAGCGTTAGTCCCGCTGCTGCTGCTGCTTCTGGGGTTGAATCTTCATTCCAGAAGCAGACCAAGAAGAAGACTACTAGTAGTTTACAACAATTGACTGTTAAACAATCCTTTGCAAGAGGAAGCAAGTATGAAAGCTGTCACCCAGTCGCAAAGCGGATCACAGACGCCATGGCGACTATGCTAGTATTAGATCTGCCTAAAAATAACCACTATTAATGCAGCTAGTTTTAGACTATTACTTGAGGTCTTGTGTCCCCGTTATAAATTTCATCACGACACCATTTTACTAGAAAAGCTATTCCTCACCTCTTCCAGAAGGTTTGTAAAAATTTAATTATTGGGCTACATAATGCCATTCTACCCACTGTAGAGTTAACCACAGTATATGGACAAGCAGAACTGGGCAAACTAAAGATTATATGACTGTGACAGCCCACTGGGTTGGTGATTCCCCTTCACCAGCAGGGACAGCAGCAGCATGTACCCAAGTACGTCACATTTTTCATAGGCAGGTTGCTCTGTGTATCACCGGCTTCACTAAGAGGCATACAGCTGACAATCTGTTACAAAAACTAAGGGATGTCATTGCAACATGGCTTATCCCGCTTGGACTCTCCTCAGGATATGTTATTTCTGATAACACCACACTGTTTTGCTCACACAATAAACTTGGTGGTGCAGAGCTTTTTAAAAAATGACAGGGACGTGCAGGAGATGCTGTCTGTGGCCTGTAAAATATCTTGACATTTCCGGCAATCGGCAACAGCATGTGAGAGATTGCAACAGCTACATGAGCAATTTAATTTGCCCTGCCACCAACTGAAGCAAGAGGTGGTGACAAGGTGGAATTCCACCCTGTACATGCTTCTGCGAATGGAGGAACAGCGAAAAGCCATCCACGCTTACTCCACAAGAAATGACATTGTAAAAGGAGGGGGATATATTTTACTCAAGCGCAGTGGAGAATACTTTCTATGTTGTGCAAGGTGTTGAAACCATTCAAAGTAGTCACCTGTGAAGTGAGTTCAGACACTGCTAGCTTGAGTCAAGTGATTCCCTTAATTAGACTTTTGGAAAAGCAGCTTGAGAAACTGAGGAAGGAGATTAAACAAAGCAATTACGTTAAGTATGTCGGACTTGTAGATCAAGTACTTTATTCGCTTCGCCAGGATCTAAGAGTTATCAAAATCTTGAAATCGGATGACTAAATTTTGGCGACTGTGCTTGATCCTCGCTTTAAGAGCTATGTCTTCTCTTTGTTTCCAATTGAAGCCGATCTGAAGAGATGCAAGGAGCTCCTGGTGAGCAAGATGAAAGCTCAAGTGTTACGTGATAGGACAGCGTCTCCTCCTTCAGTTTCTCACTCAACTGCTGCTAAGAAAAAACTTAGCTTTCCCAAGAGACCCAGGGATGATGCAGATGACTCAGCACAACATTTTTGATGTCTGGTCCAAAAGATTTGACCAAAAAACTTAACACCTCTGCCGTAACTCCACCTGATCCTACTATCAGCAAACAAAGGACGGTGGAGGATTATTTCCACGACAGTATAGAAATAGACACATCAGACAGTCCCTTTACATACCGGGAGGAAAAAAATGGGAATTTGGAGATCCATATACCAACTCGCTTTGCACTGCCTAAGCTGCCCACCCTCGGAAAGAGTTTTCAGCACAGCTGGGAACCTTGTCAGCGATCGGCGTAGGAGGCTACTTCCTCAAAATGTGGAAAAGATGTTGTTCATAAAAATGAACTTCAATTTCCATGAGGAAGGCCTTTCCTGCCAATTATATCAAAATACTGAGACTTCTGTAATGGTGGATTCCAGCGGTGATGAATTAATAATGTGTGAGGATGATGTACAAACTGATGAAGGTGAGGATGAGGCTCAGGATGATGACAACATCTTGCCAAGGTAGAGTTCATTAACAGCACTGATACCTAAGATGCCTTAAGGCCATTGTTAGCTTGTTTTGTGGGGGCCCAAACAAACCAAGCACATTAGCCTCAAAAGTGGCACTCCTTGTCGCTTAGGTGCTTGGTTTGTTAAAGTGTGCATGTCCTTTTTAAGATCCAACATAAGGCTGGGTGGGAGGGCCCAAGGACAATTCCATCTTGCACCACTTTTCCTTTCAGCTACCACTGTGTGCCAATGATACTTATATGTGCTATATACTGTTGTGTGCTTAGCAAAAATCTTAGACACCCATTGATGATACAGATGCACCCTGGATTGGTCTGGGTGTGATAAAAGCACGCATCCCGTGGGGGAGGGTCAGCTCTCGTCGCCATGTATTATCTGTAGAATTACCACAGTTATCCAAGGAACAAGTGGAGCGATCAAATGAACCATAACTGATTTCATGATCCTAGGACAATTCCATCTTGCACCACTTTTCTTTACTGACACTGCTGTGTGGCAATGTTTCCTAGATGTGCTAGGAACTGCCTGGTGTTTGAGTCATTGCTCTGTCGCTTATCAGCCAGCCAGGTCACTGCAGTCTTTGTTTGAAAGTGTATGAAAATAATGTTGTGATCTGTGAGATGGTCCAAATTGACTGCAAATGACTTGAAATTAGTGTTATTGAGGTTAATAATAATGTAGGGAAAAAAAGCTAAATTATTAGAGATGCTCAGGCTCCGTTCCCCGAGAACCGAACATACCCGAACTTAGCAGATCTGAGTACCGAGCTCAGTACTTTTGTGCTTTTTCGTATTTGACAAACGTCATCATTACGTCGTCGGATCTCAGATCTCACAATTTTTGGATTCCTTTTTCAGATCCAACATAACGGCAGGCCCAAGGACAATTCCATCTTGCACCATTTTTCCTTTCTGCCATTGCTGTGTGCCAATGTGTCCTAGATGTAGTAGGAACTGCCGTGTGTTTGAGTCATTGCTCTGTCGCTTACCATCCAGCCAGGTCGCTGCAGTATTTGTCCAAAAGTGTATGAAAATAACATTGTGACCTGTGAGGGGGTCAAAATTGACTGCAAATGACTTGAAATTAGTGTTATTGAGGTTAATAATAATGTAGGATCAAAAAAAGAGCAAAATTTATGTGATTTTAGCATATTTTAGGATTTTTTCTAAAAAATCCCAAACCAAAACACACGAGGGCAGTTTTCCCAAAACCAAACAGAAAGTTAATCCAGATCCAAAACCAGAAAACGGGGGTCAGTGAACATCTCTAGTTTGTATGTAGTAATATCTCTCAATTGCAGAATCCATTATTTTTCATAGTCATATCTGTTGAGGATGGTGATCACACCATACTTATTATATACTTGATTTAGAGGTATCCCATTCTTTATTTTATATGACATATCGAAGTGCTCACATCCAATTTTTACACCATTAATACTACACTGTTTGTCATATACTACATTATCTCACAAGGAGTATCTTACTACTGTCTCCGCTTTGATGGTATAGGGGGTCACCTTTACCCTTCTCCTTTAGGCAGCATCATTCTACATCCACAAGAGAGCGCAGTGAACCACACCCTAACTTCGACCATTGCAGACCCCATTTCCATAGGGAATCCAGCCCTGTGAAGATCAGCCTGGGACTGGTTGTCATTATGGCAGAGGGACCCCACGCTATCGGTTCCCCTGCTAAAGTGCCACTAGCCCCAGCTGGCACAACCTAGTGCTGGTTCTAGTAAAATCGGGGGGACTTCTCGCTTTTCCTCCCCCAATTTTGCTAGTACCAGCACTAGGCTGGCAGCACTAGGGTTAATCAAATTGGGTGGGGGATACTTTTTTTTTATGTTTTAGCCCTTTGTGCACCGGTGGCTGTATTTACGCCGGGTCCACCAGCACAAGTTTTCATTTGTTTTGGGAGGGGAGGGGGAGTTTTATTAGTGTTTTTTTGTTTTGTTTTTTTAGAACAATTTTTTGCAGGTGGGACCGGCGGCTGTATAGTTGCCGAACCGCCAGCATTGCTCGTTTAATGTCAGCATTGTGACTGATATTACTAGTGTCGACAATCACAATTTCTACATTTTAAGCTTGTCAACAGAATGCATCTGTTGACATTTACCCTGTCACCATTTTTATTTCGACAGGATAAGTGTTGAAAGATTCACCATTGGAAAAATGTCTACCACCCCAGCTGAGTGCTGGCCTTTACCATACACTGCGGTAAATCCGGGTACTCCATTCAAACCCTTGTCTCAGCTGCCTAGGCTTTACAGACTGCCTCATTTCTGCATGTCATTAGGCTCCACACACCCCAGGTTGCAGGTTGCTCCTGCTCTCCTGGGTGCTCTGCCGCATTAATTTTCAGGTCAGCCAAACAGTACAATACAGAGTGCCAAGTTACAGTAACAGAGACCAATTTGGCTACACACATTACATTGTCAAAATGGATGAGATCCAGCCAGGGCCGCCGAGAAGGGGGGGGGCGGGTACATTTTACCCAGGGCCGGGCCCTCACTGCAAATTTTTTAATTTTTTTATTTTAATTTTTTTTTCCCATCTTGCATTTTTCATTTTTATTTTTTTCCGCGGGGGGGGGGGGGGGGGCAAGATCGTTGGTGGGGGAAGTTGGAACATAAAAAGCAAAAAAAATTAATGCTCACGTGATCGCGGCGCCGCGTCCCTCCTTTCTTCTCTGCACCATTCACACTGACTGTCGGGCGTGACGTCAAGTCACGCCCGTCAGTCAGTGAGGAGCGCCGCAGCCAGACAAGACCAAGCCAGAAGAAAGAAGAGAAGACAGAAGAGAAGAGAAGAAAAGAAAGAAGCTGACAAAAGGTAAGGAAAGAAACGGAGAGGCATATAACCCCTACATTTCATGCACCGATTGTTACGTCTATTTTGTGCAGCCAGGGAAAAATGGCTGCATGCACCATGGGGCACTGGCTGAGGTGAACATTAGTAAATTGTGCGTACTAAATGGTAGTGTATATTTCATGGCCATGATATTGTATATCTTAATTGTCTTGATGCTCAGCCTAAATTTTTAGTGGATGTGATTCAGCAGGAATACATTTTTAATTTAATTTTCCTTGGTGAGTTTTATATTTTTGTTTATAAACAGATTGGGTTTATTTTGATAACGTAGTTTTACTTCCAAGTATAGGGATATTACATGTGTTTACTTTATATAAGCTCTGTTACAGTGCCAGGAACATAATTACATAGTTTCATTTGGACAGGTCTAACACAGATATAGGACCCAGGAATGTTAATGGTTTGTTTTCCCCACAAAAGATATGCTGTGAATGCAGAGGTGTCCAATCTGTTTTTTATTTTACATTTTAGTTATTTACCTTTCTTTTTTAAAGAGAGCTTTTAGGAGGGAGGGTCTGATGCACATTTCAAATTACACTGGATCTAATGATATTTGTGGTGAGGGAATTCTAATCTACTCCTCCCCTGCTTTTGTTAAAAACCTCCCCACATGTGGGCTGTATCTGATAATGTCATGGCAATACTTGGTGCTTTTGCATTAATCACACATCATTCACACCACCATTACCACCCGCTGTGTATATATAAGAAGGGTTATGGTTATGTGCCATAAACATTTGATCCATCAACCTACTTGCCATCACTGAAACCTGGCTATCCCCTGAGGACACTACCTCTCCTGCTTCTCTCTTTTTCAGGGGCTCGTCCTTCTCCCACACACCTAGACCTGGTGACCAGCAAGGTAGTGTCGTTGGTATACTAATTTCACCCAGCTGCTCTTTCCGGGTACTTCCTCCTGAACCCTACTTCTCCTCCTTTGAGGCATACTCCACCCGCCTCTTCCATCTAGCCCACCTTCATTTTGCCGTTATCTACCGTCCTCCTGCTCCCGTCTCACAATTCTTTGATCACTTTCTCTCCTAAGACCTTCCATCCCTCATCTTGTGAGACTTAAATATCTCTATAGACAGAACCTGCTGCTTCAAAATTTCCCTCCCTCTCCTCCTTCCTTGGTATCTCTCCCTCCCACTTTGACCAGGTCTTCTCACACCTCGGTACTTTCTCCGACCTCAACAATTCTCCTTTCCTCATCAACTCTCTTTTAATACCACTCCAACCCTTTCATCTTCCTCAGTCCCTAAAGTTACTCTCACCAGGCTTAACCTTGACACCATTGATCCTACGACGTTCTCCTCTTCCCTGGTCTGACTCCTCTACCCATCACCACTCTTTCTTGCCCCAATGAGGACATCTCCTTCTATAATCGCACCCTTCACACTGCACTTGACTCTGTCGCCTAGGGTATCTGTTATGCTCAGGGATATTCCCTCAGTCTAGATTGGCTGTGGTCCTAGCAAGGCGCGGAGTCTTCTCCAAGAACCGCCGCAAGGAGGGGTGGGTTTAGCTGCTGGGAGACTGCAGGTCGCTGAACCAGGGGCTGAACCAAGGGACAATATATTCATTGTCCCTTGGTTCAGCCCCTTAGACGTGAGCGATAGATAGGAGAAATGGCAGCAGAGCAAGAAACAAAAGGCAGTACCTTAGGAGATGCCAGAATGGATCAGATGGACAGTACCGATGTCAATCTTGCAGAGGGAAGATCCAGAAGGAGAAGTCGGTAAGCAAGCAGGGTCTGGTACACAGTTCAGATGTCTGACCTTACACAGGGATGATCCAAGGAGAATGGTCAGTAGGCAAGATAGTTCAGATGTCTATCTTCCGGAAGGAATATTCAAGGCGAACTAACTGTAGGCAAGCCGAGTCTAGTACACATGAGGTTAATCAGCATGGACAAGCAGACCACACAGGAGACAGTAGGTAAGTAACCTTTTGCTCTGACACAGTTTAACATCAGAGCATTTCTTTTATGCAGGAAGGAGGGATTCAAAATCCTCGCCGTGGGATCATGTGACCAGCCCTGTCGCGCACATGGAAGCGCCACGCGGCTGACAAGACAGGACACAGTAGCAAGGAGTAGGTAAGTTTACTCACACTATGACCCTCAAGCTTCATCAGTCCCACTTCAACCATGACACTCCAAAATTACCCGCTATCTTCAAATATGCTCCCATATTGCAGAATGGCTCTGAGTACGCATTCATGCTGACTTCCTTCATTTCAAGTTCATACTCGCCTCTTGAATTCTGCCCTATCACGCTCTAAACAATCCTTCTTTAAGGCTCTCATTTCCTCTAAATCATTCAACCCTGATGCCTTTTTGCCTCCTTCAATTCCCTCCTCTCCCCTACTCCCAATCCCTTCATTGCTCTCTATCGAATTTGCTACCCACTTAACCTCCAAAATTAAGTCAATACGTCATGACATGTCCTACCATTAGCTCCTTGTTGCCCCCCATCCTACCCTCCTCTGTGGACACTATCTCCATTCCCCCCCCCCCCACTGTCACCCCTACTTCCTAGCCCACCCTTATTCTCTTCCTTCACTCCGGTATCTGCAGATGAAGTCTGTACCCTTCTCTCCTCCTAACTCCCCTCCACAACGTCCTCTTTCTTGAGGCCTGCTCCCAC
Organism: Mixophyes fleayi; assembly: GCF_038048845.1. Lineage (NCBI taxonomy): Eukaryota > Metazoa > Chordata > Amphibia > Anura > Limnodynastidae > Mixophyes > Mixophyes fleayi. The sequence goes on from NC_134404.1 coordinate 113,753,195, forward strand.
CTTGCCCGACTCCTCTTTTAAACATACTCTTGTCTCCCCTATATTCAAAAAACATCCCTTGACCATGCCTCTTTCTCTAATTATCATCCTATCTCCCTCCTTCCTTTTGCCTCCAAATTTCTCAAACTGGTTGTCTACCACCGTTTTACCTCCTTACTTTCTTCTCACTCCTACTTGATCTCACGGGCACTAGGAGTCTTTACCCAGGGATCACCAGGTGATAGACTTACCAGAGCAGTATAGATGGTAATATGGTACTCTGGTAGCGGGGTGATCACGGAACAGGAGACAGCAGATGGTAGAGAATGCTCGTGGAAAGTCTATGACTAGCAGCACTGGTAATATAGGTAGTAGTACACGAGGAACTGAATGGACAAAGGAAACGTGAGGGTAGTCAGTGGTCTGCGGTAGCAAGTTGTACCACTGCTATAGTGAGGAGGAATGTCCAGCAGCAACGAGGAGGTGATGAGAGTCAGCGGTCTGCGTTTAGCAAGTTGTACCGCTGTCTAGGTGAAGGAATGGAATCCAGGTGGAGGTATCCGGGAAGTCAGTGGTCTGCGGTAGCAAGTTGTACCACTGCTATGTGAAAGGACACTGGAAACAGGTGACTCAGGAAACAGGGAACAGTGGTCTGCCTCTAGCAAGTTGTACCACTGAATATATATGTGAGGAGGAGCACGGGGAGAGAAATGCAATACAGAGTATACACGGGCACACTGAACTTGATCCCACGATGATATGCACAATATAGTAATGACTGAAGAGCACTGCACAATAATACAAAGTCACAGGAACTATCCGGGCAAAAGGTAACACAGTCAAATGATGGCAATAGTCTCAGCGGATAGTAAACTCCAGAGGAGAACAACTCAGTCCAGCAAGATATGCAATACACCAGCACAGTCAATGAGAAGTATGCATACCGTGGTTCAGGAGCAGGCTGTCAGACAGGAGTGCAGAGATACCTGAACGGCTGGAGGCCGGCAGGATGCGAAGTCCCAGGAGGGTGGAAGCGGTAATCAAGTAGGTGCAGCGCACAGGTAGGTAGACCAGCAGGGATAGAAACAAATACTCAGGAAGCAGTAGTATATAGAACTGGACACCTGGAGAACCCTGAAGAGTAGAGATGGTCTAGACGAGATGAAAGCAGCGAGGCCTTGATCCGATGCAGACTGGCGAGTTGACACAGGCAGGAACACTGTAGAAGCACGGAGAGCGGATCAGCTGGCTGCAGACACGAGTAGAACTGAAGGGTAGCGGCAAGCAGGACACTGCAGGTACATAGAGGTAGCGGATAGGAATCAGCAGGTGCAGTCACGATGAAACACAAGAGAGTTGAGATGAGCTGGAACTGTTGAGCACGGAGGCAGCAGATAGGAATCAGCTGGTGCAGACTCGATGAAACACAGGAGTGGAAGCGAGCTGATAACTGTAGTGCACGGAGGCAGCGGATAGCAATCAGCTAATACAGTCACGATGAAACACAGGAGAGTTGAAGTGAGTTGATAACTGTAGTGCACGGAGGCAGCGGATAGGAATCAGCTAATACAGTCACGATGAAACACAGGAGATTTGAAGTGAGTTGATAACTGTAGTGCACGGAGGCAGCGGATAGGAATCAGCTAATACAGTCACAATGAAACACAGGAGAGTTGAAGTAGTCTGGAAACCACAGGAGAGTTGAAGTGGTCTGGAACCCACAGGAATCAGCTGGGCTGAATACACGAGGAAACACAGGAACACCTTCAGAGGCTCATGGGGAATGAGACTCCAAGATCAGGCCACGAGGATAGACAACAGGTGCTTTAAATAGGGAGTGTTGCCTGATCAGCCAATTAACTAAAAGGAACAGGTACTGAAGGTTTGAAAGGGCTGCGCATGCGCAGACCCTCAGGATGGTGGACGGCCACGGTTCCTAAACACACGGGAAGAAGCACTCACCGTCTGGTGAGTGACAGTACCCCCTCTTTTAAAGGTGGGAACAGAACACCTGGAACCGGGTTTGTCCGGATTTTTGGAATAAAACTTCTTAAGAAGAGCTGGAGCGTTGAGATCTTCAGCTTTGATCCATGAACCCTTAGTCTAGATTGGCTGTGGTCGTAGCAAGGCGCGGAGTCTTCTCCAAGAACCGCCGCAAGGCGGGGTGGGTTTAGCTGCTGGGAGACTGCAGGTCGCTGAACCAGGGGCTGAACCAAGGGACAATATATTCATTGTCCCTTGGTTCAGCCCCTTAGACGTGAGCGATAGATAGGAGAAATGGCAGCAGAGCAAGAAACAAAAGGCAGTACCTTAGGAGATGCCAGAATGGATCAGATGGACAGTACCTATGTCAATCTTGCAGAGGGAAGATCCAGAAGGAGAAGTCGGTAAGCAAGCAGGGTCTGGTACACAGTTCAGATGTCTGACCTTACACAGGGATGATCCAAGGAGAATGGTCAGTAGGCAAGATAGTTCAGATGTCTATCTTCCGGAAGGAATATTCAAGGCGAACTAACTGTAGGCAAGCCGAGTCTAGTACACATGAGGTTAATCAGCATGGACAAGCAGACCACACAGGAGACAGTAGGTAAGTAACCTTTTGCTCTGACACAGTTTAACATCAGAGCATTTCTTTTATGCAGGAAGGAGGGATTCAAAATCCTCCGCCGTGGGATCATGTGACCAGCCCTGTCGCGCACATGGAAGCGCCACGCGGCTGACAAGACAGGACACAGTAGCAAGGAGTAGGTAAGTTTACTCACACTATGACCCTCAAGCTTCATCAGTCCCACTTCAACCATGACACTCCAAAATTACCCGCTATCTTCAAATATGCTCCCATATTGCAGAATGGCTCTGAGTACGCATTCATGCTGACTTCCTTCATTTCAAGTTCATACTCGCCTCTTGAATTCTGCCCTATCACGCTCTAAACAATCCTTCTTTAAGGCTCTCATTTCCTCTAAATCATTCAACCCTGATGCCTTTTTGCCTCCTTCAATTCCCTCCTCTCCCCTACTCCCAATCCCTTCATTGCTCTCTATCGAATTTGCTACCCACTTAACCTCCAAAATTAAGTCAATACGTCATGACATGTCCTACCATTAGCTCCTTGTTGCCCCCCATCCTACCCTCCTCTGTGGACACTATCTCCATTCCCCCCCCCCACTGTCACCCCTACTTCCTAGCCCACCCTTATTCTCTTCCTTCACTCCGGTATCTGCAGATGAAGTCTGTACCCTTCTCTCCTCCTAACTCCCCTCCACAACGTCCTCTCTCTTGAGGCCTGCTCCCACCTTGCCCGACTCCTCTTTTAAACATAATCTTGTCTCCCCTATATTCAAAAAACATCCCTTGACCATGCCTCTTTCTCTAATTATCATCCTATCTCCCTCCTTCCTTTTGCCTCCAAATTTCTCAAACTGGTTGTCTACCACCGTTTTACCTCCTTACTTTCTTCTCACTCCTACTTGATCTCACGGGCACTAGGAGTCTTTACCCAGGGATCACCAGGTGATAGACTTACCAGAGCAGTATAGATGGTAATATGGTACTCTGGTAGCGGGGTGATCACGGAACAGGAGACAGCAGATGGTAGAGAATGCTCGTGGAAAGTCTATGACTAGCAGCACTGGTAATATAGGTAGTAGTACACGAGGAACTGAATGGACAAAGGAAACGTGAGGGTAGTCAGTGGTCTGCGGTAGCAAGTTGTACCACTGCTATAGTGAGGAGGAATGTCCAGCAGCAACGAGGAGGTGATGAGAGTCAGCGGTCTGCGTTTAGCAAGTTGTACCGCTGTCTAGGTGAAGGAATGGAATCCAGGTGGAGGTATCCGGGAAGTCAGTGGTCTGCGGTAGCAAGTTGTACCACTGCTATGTGAAAGGACACTGGAAACAGGTGACTCAGGAAACAGGGAACAGTGGTCTGCCTCTAGCAAGTTGTACCACTGAATATATATGTGAGGAGGAGCACGGGGAGAGAAATGCAATACAGAGTATACACGGGCACACTGAACTTGATCCCACGATGATATGCACAATATAGTAATGACTGAAGAGCACTGCACAATAATACAAAGTCACAGGAACTATCCGGGCAAAAGGTAACACAGTCAAATGATGGCAATAGTCTCAGCGGATAGTAAACTCCAGAGGAGAACAACTCAGTCCAGCAAGATATGCAATACACCAGCACAGTCAATGAGAAGTATGCATACCGTGGTTCAGGAGCAGGCTGTCAGACAGGAGTGCAGAGATACCTGAACGGCTGGAGGCCGGCAGGATGCGAAGTCCCAGGAGGGTGGAAGCGGTAATCAAGTAGGTGCAGCGCACAGGTAGGTAGACCAGCAGGGATAGAAACAAATACTCAGGAAGCAGTAGTATATAGAACTGGACACCTGGAGAACCCTGAAGAGTAGAGATGGTCTAGACGAGATGAAAGCAGCGAGGCCTTGATCCGATGCAGACTGGCGAGTTGACACAGGCAGGAACACTGTAGAAGCACGGAGAGCGGATCAGCTGGCTGCAGACACGAGTAGAACTGAAGGGTAGCGGCAAGCAGGACACTGCAGGTACACGGAGGTAGCGGATAGGAATCAGCAGGTGCAGTCACGATGAAACACGAGAGAGTTGAGATGAGCTGGAACTGTTGAGCACGGAGGCAGCAGATAGGAATCAGCTGGTGCAGACTCGATGAAACACAGGAGAGTGGAAGCGAGCTGATAACTGTAGTGCACGGAGGCAGCGGATAGCAATCAGCTAATACAGTCACGATGAAACACAGGAGAGTTGAAGTGAGTTGATAACTGTAGTGCACGGAGGCAGCGGATAGGAATCAGCTAATACAGTCACGATGAAACACAGGAGATTTGAAGTGAGTTGATAACTGTAGTGCACGGAGGCAGCGGATAGGAATCAGCTAATACAGTCACAATGAAACACAGGAGAGTTGAAGTAGTCTGGAAACCACAGGAGAGTTGAAGTGGTCTGGAACCCACAGGAATCAGCTGGGCTGAATACACGAGGAAACACAGGAACACCTTCAGAGGCTCATGGGGAATGAGACTCCAAGATCAGGCCACGAGGATAGACAACAGGTGCTTTAAATAGGGAGTGTTGCCTGATCAGCCAATTAACTAAAAGGAACAGGTACTGAAGGTTTGAAAGGGCTGCGCATGCGCAGACCCTCAGGATGGTGGACGGCCACGGTTCCTAAACACACGGGAAGAAGCACTCACCGTCTGGTGAGTGACAGTACCCCCTCTTTTAAAGGTGGGCACAGAACACCTGGAACCGGGTTTGTCCGGATTTTTGGAATAAAACTTCTTAAGAAGAGCTGGAGCGTTGAGATCTTCAGCTTTGATCCATGAACCCTCAGTCTAGATTGGCTGTGGTCCTAGCAAGGCGCGGAGTCTTCTCCAAGAACCGCCGCAAGGCGGGGTGGGTTTAGCTGCTGGGAGACTGCAGGTCGCTGAACCAGGGGCTGAACCAAGGGACAATATATTCATTGTCCCTTGGTTCAGCCCCTTAGACGTGAGCGATAGATAGGAGAAATGGCAGCAGAGCAAGAAACAAAAGGCAGTACCTTAGGAGATGCCAGAATGGATCAGATGGACAGTACCGATGTCAATCTTGCAGAGGGAAGATCCAGAAGGAGAAGTCGGTAAGCAAGCAGGGTCTGGTACACAGTTCAGATGTCTGACCTTACACAGGGATGATCCAAGGAGAATGGTCAGTAGGCAAGATAGTTCAGATGTCTATCTTCCGGAAGGAATATTCAAGGCGAACTAACTGTAGGCAAGCCGAGTCTAGTACACATGAGGTTAATCAGCATGGACAAGCAGACCACACAGGAGACAGTAGGTAAGTAACCTTTTGCTCTGACACAGTTTAACATCAGAGCATTTCTTTTATGCAGGAAGGAGGGATTCAAAATCCTCCGCCGTGGGATCATGTGACCAGCCCTGTCGCGCACATGGAAGCGCCACGCGGCTGACAAGACAGGACACAGTAGCAAGGAGTAGGTAAGTTTACTCACACTATGACCCTCAAGCTTCATCAGTCCCACTTCAACCATGACACTCCAAAATTAGCCGCTATCTTCAAATATGCTCCCATATTGCAGAATGGCTCTGAGTACGCATTCATGCTGACTTCCTTCATTTCAAGTTCATACTCGCCTCTTGAATTCTGCCCTATCACGCTCTAAACAATCCTTCTTTAAGGCTCTCATTTCCTCTAAATCATTCAACCCTGATGCCTTTTTGCCTCCTTCAATTCCCTCCTCTCCCCTACTCCCAATCCCTTCATTGCTCTCTATCGAATTTGCTACCCACTTAACCTCCAAAATTAAGTCAATACGTCATGACATGTCCTACCATTAGCTCCTTGTTGCCCCCCATCCTACCCTCCTCTGTGGACACTATCTCCATTCCCCCCCCCCCACTGTCACCCCTACTTCCTAGCCCACCCTTATTCTCTTCCTTCACTCCGGTATCTGCAGATGAAGTCTGTACCCTTCTCTCCTCCTAACTCCCCTCCACAACGTCCTCTCTCTTGAGGCCTGCTCCCACCTTGCCCGACTCCTCTTTAAAACATACTCTTGTCTCCCCTATATACAAAAAACATCCCTTGACCATGCCTCTTTCTCTAATTATCATCCTATCTCCCTCCTTCCTTTTGCCTCCAAATTTCTCAAACTGGTTGTCTACCACCGTTTTACCTCCTTACTTTCTTCTCACTCCTACTTGATCTCACGGGCACTAGGAGTCTTTACCCAGGGATCACCAGGTGATAGACTTACCAGAGCAGTATAGATTGTAATATGGTACTCTGGTAGCGGGGTGATCACGGAACAGGAGACAGCAGATGGTAGAGAATGCTCGTGGAAAGTCTATGACTAGCAGCACTGGTAATATAGGTAGTAGTACATGAGGAACTGAATGGACAAAGGAAACGTGAGGGTAGTCAGTGGTCTGCGGTAGCAAGTTGTACCACTGCTATAGTGAGGAGGAATGTCCAGCAGCAACGAGGAGGTGATGAGAGTCAGCGGTCTGCGTTTAGCAAGTTGTACCGCTGTCTAGGTGAAGGAATGGAATCCAGTTGGAGGTATCCGGGAAGTCAGTGGTCTGCGGTAGCAAGTTGTACCACTGCTATGTGAAAGGACACTGGAAACAGGTGACTCAGGAAACAGGGAACAGTGGTCTGCCTCTAGCAAGTTGTACCACTGAATATATATGTGAGGAGGAGCACGGGGAGAGAAATGCAATACAGAGTATACACGGGCACACTGAACTTGATCCCACGATGATATGCACAATATAGTAATGACTGAAGAGCACTGCACAATAATACAAAGTCACAGGAACTATCCGGGCAAAAGGTAACACAGTCAAATGATGGCAATAGTCTCAGCGGATAGTAAACTCCAGAGGAGAACAACTCAGTCCAGCAAGATATGCAATACACCAGCACAGTCAATGAGAAGTATGCATACCGTGGTTCAGGAGCAGGCTGTCAGACAGGAGTGCAGAGATACCTGAACGGCTGGAGGCCGGCAGGATGCGAAGTCCCAGGAGGGTGGAAGCGGTAATCAAGTAGGTGCAGCGCACAGGTAGGTAGACCAGCAGGGATAGAAACAAATACTCAGGAAGCAGTAGTATATAGAACTGGACACCTGGAGAACCCTGAAGAGTAGAGATGGTCTAGACGAGATGAAAGCAGCGAGGCCTTGATCCGATGCAGACTGGCGAGTTGACACAGGCAGGAACACTGTAGAAGCACGGAGAGCGGATCAGCTGGCTGCAGACACGAGTAGAACTGAAGGGTAGCGGCAAGCAGGACACTGCAGGTACATAGAGGTAGCGGATAGGAATCAGCAGGTGCAGTCACGATTAAACACGAGAGAGTTGAGATGAGCTGGAACTGTTGAGCACGGAGGCAGCAGATAGGAATCAGCTGGTGCAGACTCGATGAAACACAGGAGAGTGGAAGCGAGCTGATAACTGTGGTGCACGGAGGCAGCGGATAGCAATCAGCTAATACAGTCACGATGAAACACAGGAGAGTTGAAGTGAGTTGATAACTGTAGTGCACGGAGGCAGCGGATAGGAATCAGCTAATACAGTCACGATGAAACACAGGAGATTTGAAGTGAGTTGATAACTGTAGTGCACGGAGGCAGCGGATAGGAATCAGCTAATACAGTCACAATGAAACACAGGAGAGTTGAAGTAGTCTGGAAACCACAGGAGAGTTGAAGTGGTCTGGAACCCACAGGAATCAGCTGGGCTGAATACACGAGGAAACACAGGAACACCTTCAGAGGCTCATGGGGAATGAGACTCCAAGATCAGGCCACGAGGATAGACAACAGGTGCTTTAAATAGGGAGTGTTGCCTGATCAGCCAATTAACTAAAAGGAACAGGTACTGAAGGTTTGAAAGGGCTGCGCATGCGCAGACCCTCAGGATGGTGGATGGCCACGGTTCCTAAACACACGGGAAGAAGCACTCACCGTCTGGTGAGTGACAGTACCCCCTCTTTTAAAGGTGGGCACAGAACACCTGGAACCGGGTTTGTCCGGATTTTTGGAATAAAACTTCTTAAGAAGAGCTGGAGCGTTGAGATCTTCAGCTTTGATCCATGAACCCTCAGTCTAGATTGGCTGTGGTCGTAGCAAGGCGCGGAGTCTTCTCCAAGAACCGCCGCAAGGCGGGGTGGGTTTAGCTGCTGGGAGACTGCAGGTCGCTGAACCAGGGGCTGAACCAAGGGACAATATATTCATTGTCCCTTGGTTCAGCCCCTTAGACGTGAGCGATAGATAGGAGAAATGGCAGCAGAGCAAGAAACAAAAGGCAGTACCTTAGGAGATGCCAGAATGGATCAGATGGACAGTACCGATGTCAATCTTGCAGAGGGAAGATCCAGAAGGAGAAGTCGGTAAGCAAGCAGGGTCTGGTACACAGTTCAGATGTCTGACCTTACACAGGGATGATCCAAGGAGAATGGTCAGTAGGCAAGATAGTTCAGATGTCTATCTTCCGGAAGGAATATTCAAGGCGAACTAACTGTAGGCAAGCCGAGTCTAGTACACATGAGGTTAATCAGCATGGACAAGCAGACCACACAGGAGACAGTAGGTAAGTAACCTTTTGCTCTGACACAGTTTAACATCAGAGCATTTCTTTTATGCAGGAAGGAGGGATTCAAAATCCTCCGCCGTGGGATCATGTGACCAGCCCTGTCGCGCACATGGAAGCGCCACGCGGCTGACAAGACAGGACACAGTAGCAAGGAGTAGGTAAGTTTACTCACACTATGACCCTCAAGCTTCATCAGTCCCACTTCAACCATGACACTCCAAAATTAGCCGCTATCTTCAAATATGCTCCCATATTGCAGAATGGCTCTGAGTACGCATTCATGCTGACTTCCTTCATTTCAAGTTCATACTCGCCTCTTGAATTCTGCCCTATCACGCTCTAAACAATCCTTCTTTAAGGCTCTCATTTCCTCTAAATCATTCAACCCTGATGCCTTTTTGCCTCCTTCAATTCCCTCCTCTCCCCTACTCCCAATCCCTTCATTGCTCTCTATCGAATTTGCTACCCACTTAACCTCCAAAATTAAGTCAATACGTCATGACATGTCCTACCATTAGCTCCTTGTTGCCCCCCATCCTACCCTCCTCTGTGGACACTATCTCCATTCCCCCCCCCCACTGTCACCCCTACTTCCTAGCCCACCCTTATTCTCTTCCTTCACTCCGGTATCTGCAGATGAAGTCTGTACCCTTCTCTCCTCCTAACTCCCCTCCACAACGTCCTCTCTCTTGAGGCCTGCTCCCACCTTGCCCGACTCCTCTTTTAAACATAATCTTGTCTCCCCTATATTCAAAAAACATCCCTTGACCATGCCTCTTTCTCTAATTATCATCCTATCTCCCTCCTTCCTTTTGCCTCCAAATTTCTCAAACTGGTTGTCTACCACCGTTTTACCTCCTTACTTTCTTCTCACTCCTACTTGATCTCACGGGCACTAGGAGTCTTTACCCAGGGATCACCAGGTGATAGACTTACCAGAGCAGTATAGATGGTAATATGGTACTCTGGTAGCGGGGTGATCACGGAACAGGAGACAGCAGATGGTAGAGAATGCTCGTGGAAAGTCTATGACTAGCAGCACTGGTAATATAGGTAGTAGTACACGAGGAACTGAATGGACAAAGGAAACGTGAGGGTAGTCAGTGGTCTGCGGTAGCAAGTTGTACCACTGCTATAGTGAGGAGGAATGTCCAGCAGCAACGAGGAGGTGATGAGAGTCAGCGGTCTGCGTTTAGCAAGTTGTACCGCTGTCTAGGTGAAGGAATGGAATCCAGGTGGAGGTATCCGGGAAGTCAGTGGTCTGCGGTAGCAAGTTGTACCACTGCTATGTGAAAGGACACTGGAAACAGGTGACTCAGGAAACAGGGAACAGTGGTCTGCCTCTAGCAAGTTGTACCACTGAATATATATGTGAGGAGGAGCACGGGGAGAGAAATGCAATACAGAGTATACACGGGCACACTGAACTTGATCCCACGATGATATGCACAATATAGTAATGACTGAAGAGCACTGCACAATAATACAAAGTCACAGGAACTATCCGGGCAAAAGGTAACACAGTCAAATGATGGCAATAGTCTCAGCGGATAGTAAACTCCAGAGGAGAACAACTCAGTCCAGCAAGATATGCAATACACCAGCACAGTCAATGAGAAGTATGCATACCGTGGTTCAGGAGCAGGCTGTCAGACAGGAGTGCAGAGATACCTGAACGGCTGGAGGCCGGCAGGATGCGAAGTCCCAGGAGGGTGGAAGCGGTAATCAAGTAGGTGCAGCGCACAGGTAGGTAGACCAGCAGGGATAGAAACAAATACTCAGGAAGCAGTAGTATATAGAACTGGACACCTGGAGAACCCTGAAGAGTAGAGATGGTCTAGACGAGATGAAAGCAGCGAGGCCTTGATCCGATGCAGACTGGCGAGTTGACACAGGCAGGAACACTGTAGAAGCACGGAGAGCGGATCAGCTGGCTGCAGACACGAGTAGAACTGAAGGGTAGCGGCAAGCAGGACACTGCAGGTACACGGAGGTAGCGGATAGGAATCAGCAGGTGCAGTCACGATGAAACACGAGAGAGTTGAGATGAGCTGGAACTGTTGAGCACGGAGGCAGCAGATAGGAATCAGCTGGTGCAGACTCGATGAAACACAGGAGAGTGGAAGCGAGCTGATAACTGTAGTGCACGGAGGCAGCGGATAGCAATCAGCTAATACAGTCACGATGAAACACAGGAGAGTTGAAGTGAGTTGATAACTGTAGTGCACGGAGGCAGCGGATAGGAATCAGCTAATACAGTCACGATGAAACACAGGAGATTTGAAGTGAGTTGATAACTGTAGTGCACGGAGGCAGCGGATAGGAATCAGCTAATACAGTCACAATGAAACACAGGAGAGTTGAAGTAGTCTGGAAACCACAGGAGAGTTGAAGTGGTCTGGAACCCACAGGAATCAGCTGGGCTGAATACACGAGGAAACACAGGAACACCTTCAGAGGCTCATGGGGAATGAGACTCCAAGATCAGGCCACGAGGATAGACAACAGGTGCTTTAAATAGGGAGTGTTGCCTGATCAGCCAATTAACTAAAAGGAACAGGTACTGAAGGTTTGAAAGGGCTGCGCATGCGCAGACCCTCAGGATGGTGGACGGCCACGGTTCCTAAACACACGGGAAGAAGCACTCACCGTCTGGTGAGTGACAGTACCCCCTCTTTTAAAGGTGGGCACAGAACACCTGGAACCGGGTTTGTCCGGATTTTTGGAATAAAACTTCTTAAGAAGAGCTGGAGCGTTGAGATCTTCAGCTTTGATCCATGAACCCTCAGTCTAGATTGGCTGTGGTCCTAGCAAGGCGCGGAGTCTTCTCCAAGAACCGCCGCAAGGCGGGGTGGGTTTAGCTGCTGGGAGACTGCAGGTCGCTGAACCAGGGGCTGAACCAAGGGACAATATATTCATTGTCCCTTGGTTCAGCCCCTTAGACGTGAGCGATAGATAGGAGAAATGGCAGCAGAGCAAGAAACAAAAGGCAGTACCTTAGGAGATGCCAGAATGGATCAGATGGACAGTACCGATGTCAATCTTGCAGAGGGAAGATCCAGAAGGAGAAGTCGGTAAGCAAGCAGGGTCTGGTACACAGTTCAGATGTCTGACCTTACACAGGGATGATCCAAGGAGAATGGTCAGTAGGCAAGATAGTTCAGATGTCTATCTTCCGGAAGGAATATTCAAGGCGAACTAACTGTAGGCAAGCCGAGTCTAGTACACATGAGGTTAATCAGCATGGACAAGCAGACCACACAGGAGACAGTAGGTAAGTAACCTTTTGCTCTGACACAGTTTAACATCAGAGCATTTCTTTTATGCAGGAAGGAGGGATTCAAAATCCTCCGCCGTGGGATCATGTGACCAGCCCTGTCGCGCACATGGAAGCGCCACGCGGCTGACAAGACAGGACACAGTAGCAAGGAGTAGGTAAGTTTACTCACACTATGACCCTCAAGCTTCATCAGTCCCACTTCAACCATGACACTCCAAAATTACCCGCTATCTTCAAATATGCTCCCATATTGCAGAATGGCTCTGAGTACGCATTCATGCTGACTTCCTTCATTTCAAGTTCATACTCGCCTCTTGAATTCTGCCCTATCACGCTCTAAACAATCCTTCTTTAAGGCTCTCATTTCCTCTAAATCATTCAACCCTGATGCCTTTTTGCCTCCTTCAATTCCCTCCTCTCCCCTACTCCCAATCCCTTCATTGCTCTCTATCGAATTTGCTACCCACTTAACCTCCAAAATTAAGTCAATACGTCATGACATGTCCTACCATTAGCTCCTTGTTGCCCCCCATCCTACCCTCCTCTGTGGACACTATCTCCATTCCCCCCCCCCCCACTGTCACCCCTACTTCCTAGCCCACCCTTATTCTCTTCCTTCACTCCGGTATCTGCAGATGAAGTCTGTACCCTTCTCTCCTCCTAACTCCCCTCCACAACGTCCTCTCTCTTGAGGCCTGCTCCCACCTTGCCCGACTCCTCTTTTAAACATACTCTTGTCTCCCCTATATACAAAAAACATCCCTTGACCATGCCTCTTTCTCTAATTATCATCCTATCTCCCTCCTTCCTTTTGCCTCCAAATTTCTCAAACTGGTTGTCTACCACCGTTTTACCTCCTTACTTTCTTCTCACTCCTACTTGATCTCACGGGCACTAGGAGTCTTTACTCAGGGATCACCAGGTGATAGACTTACCAGAGCAGTATAGATTGTAATATGGTACTCTGGTAGCGGGGTGATCACGGAACAGGAGACAGCAGATGGTAGAGAATGCTCGTGGAAAGTCTATGACTAGCAGCACTGGTAATATAGGTAGTAGTACACGAGGAACTGAATGGACAAAGGAAACGTGAGGGTAGTCAGTGGTCTGCGGTAGCAAGTTGTACCACTGCTATAGTGAGGAGGAATGTCCAGCAGCAACGAGGAGGTGATGAGAGTCAGCGGTCTGCGTTTAGCAAGTTGTACCGCTGTCTAGGTGAAGGAATGGAATCCAGGTGGAGGTATCCGGGAAGTCAGTGGTCTGCGGTAGCAAGTTGTACCACTGCTATGTGAAAGGACACTGGAAACAGGTGACTCAGGAAACAGGGAACAGTGGTCTGCCTCTAGCAAGTTGTACCACTGAATATATATGTGAGGAGGAGCACGGGGAGAGAAATGCAATACAGAGTATACACGGGCACACTGAACTTGATCCCACGATGATATGCACAATATAGTAATGACTGAAGAGCACTGCACAATAATACAAAGTCACAGGAACTATCCGGGCAAAAGGTAACACAGTCAAATGATGGCAATAGTCTCAGCGGATAGTAAACTCCAGAGGAGAACAACTCAGTCCAGCAAGATATGCAATACACCAGCACAGTCAATGAGAAGTATGCATACCGTGGTTCAGGAGCAGGCTGTCAGACAGGAGTGCAGAGATACCTGAACGGCTGGAGGCCGGCAGGATGCGAAGTCCCAGGAGGGTGGAAGCGGTAATCAAGTAGGTGCAGCGCACAGGTAGGTAGACCAGCAGGGATAGAAACAAATACTCAGGAAGCAGTAGTATATAGAACTGGACACCTGGAGAACCCTGAAGAGTAGAGATGGTCTAGACGAGATGAAAGCAGCGAGGCCTTGATCCGATGCAGACTGGCGAGTTGACACAGGCAGGAACACTGTAGAAGCACGGAGAGCGGATCAGCTGGCTGCAGACACGAGTAGAACTGAAGGGTAGCGGCAAGCAGGACACTGCAGGTACATAGAGGTAGCGGATAGGAATCAGCAGGTGCAGTCACGATTAAACACGAGAGAGTTGAGATGAGCTGGAACTGTTGAGCACGGAGGCAGCAGATAGGAATCAGCTGGTGCAGACTCGATGAAACACAGGAGAGTGGAAGCGAGCTGATAACTGTGGTGCACGGAGGCAGCGGATAGCAATCAGCTAATACAGTCACGATGAAACACAGGAGAGTTGAAGTGAGTTGATAACTGTAGTGCACGGAGGCAGCGGATAGGAATCAGCTAATACAGTCACGATGAAACACAGGAGATTTGAAGTGAGTTGATAACTGTAGTGCACGGAGGCAGCGGATAGGAATCAGCTAATACAGTCACAATGAAACACAGGAGAGTTGAAGTAGTCTGGAAACCACAGGAGAGTTGAAGTGGTCTGGAACCCACAGGAATCAGCTGGGCTGAATACACGAGGAAACACAGGAACACCTTCAGAGGCTCATGGGGAATGAGACTCCAAGATCAGGCCACGAGGATAGACAACAGGTGCTTTAAATAGGGAGTGTTGCCTGATCAGCCAATTAACTAAAAGGAACAGGTACTGAAGGTTTGAAAGGGCTGCGCATGCGCAGACCCTCAGGATGGTGGATGGCCACGGTTCCTAAACACACGGGAAGAAGCACTCACCGTCTGGTGAGTGACAGTACCCCCTCTTTTAAAGGTGGGCACAGAACACCTGGAACCGGGTTTGTCCGGATTTTTGGAATAAAACTTCTTAAGAAGAGCTGGAGCGTTGAGATCTTCAGCTTTGATCCATGAACCCTCAGTCTAGATTGGCTGTGGTCGTAGCAAGGCGCGGAGTCTTCTCCAAGAACCGCCGCAAGGCGGGGTGGGTTTAGCTGCTGGGAGACTGCAGGTCGCTGAACCAGGGGCTGAACCAAGGGACAATATATTCATTGTCCCTTGGTTCAGCCCCTTAGACGTGAGCGATAGATAGGAGAAATGGCAGCAGAGCAAGAAACAAAAGGCAGTACCTTAGGAGATGCCAGAATGGATCAGATGGACAGTACCGATGTCAATCTTGCAGAGGGAAGATCCAGAAGGAGAAGTCGGTAAGCAAGCAGGGTCTGGTACACAGTTCAGATGTCTGACCTTACACAGGGATGATCCAAGGAGAATGGTCAGTAGGCAAGATAGTTCAGATGTCTATCTTCCGGAAGGAATATTCAAGGCGAACTAACTGTAGGCAAGCCGAGTCTAGTACACATGAGGTTAATCAGCATGGACAAGCAGACCACACAGGAGACAGTAGGTAAGTAACCTTTTGCTCTGACACAGTTTAACATCAGAGCATTTCTTTTATGCAGGAAGGAGGGATTCAAAATCCTCCGCCGTGGGATCATGTGACCAGCCCTGTCGCGCACATGGAAGCGCCACGCGGCTGACAAGACAGGACACAGTAGCAAGGAGTAGGTAAGTTTACTCACACTATGACCCTCAAGCTTCATCAGTCCCACTTCAACCATGACACTCCAAAATTACCCGCTATCTTCAAATATGCTCCCATATTGCAGAATGGCTCTGAGTACGCATTCATGCTGACTTCCTTCATTTCAAGTTCATACTCGCCTCTTGAATTCTGCCCTATCACGCTCTAAACAATCCTTCTTTAAGGCTCTCATTTCCTCTAAATCATTCAACCCTGATGCCTTTTTGCCTCCTTCAATTCCCTCCTCTCCCCTACTCCCAATCCCTTCATTGCTCTCTATCGAATTTGCTACCCACTTAACCTCCAAAATTAAGTCAATACGTCATGACATGTCCTACCATTAGCTCCTTGTTGCCCCCCATCCTACCCTCCTCTGTGGACACTATCTCCATTCCCCCCCCCCACTGTCACCCCTACTTCCTAGCCCACCCTTATTCTCTTCCTTCACTCCGGTATCTGCAGATGAAGTCTGTACCCTTCTCTCCTCCTAACTCCCCTCCACAACGTCCTCTCTCTTGAGGCCTGCTCCCACCTTGCCCGACTCCTCTTTTAAACATAATCTTGTCTCCCCTATATTCAAAAAACATCCCTTGACCATGCCTCTTTCTCTAATTATCATCCTATCTCCCTCCTTCCTTTTGCCTCCAAATTTCTCAAACTGGTTGTCTACCACCGTTTTACCTCCTTACTTTCTTCTCACTCCTACTTGATCTCACGGGCACTAGGAGTCTTTACCCAGGGATCACCAGGTGATAGACTTACCAGAGCAGTATAGATTGTAATATGGTACTCTGGTAGCGGGGTGATCACGGAACAGGAGACAGCAGATGGTAGAGAATGCTCGTGGAAAGTCTATGACTAGCAGCACTGGTAATATAGGTAGTAGTACACGAGGAACTGAATGGACAAAGGAAACGTGAGGGTAGTCAGTGGTCTGCGGTAGCAAGTTGTACCACTGCTATAGTGAGGAGGAATGTCCAGCAGCAACGAGGAGGTGATGAGAGTCAGCGGTCTGCGTTTAGCAAGTTGTACCGCTGTCTAGGTGAAGGAATGGAATCCAGGTGGAGGTATCCGGGAAGTCAGTGGTCTGCGGTAGCAAGTTGTACCACTGCTATGTGAAAGGACACTGGAAACAGGTGACTCAGGAAACAGGGAACAGTGGTCTGCCTCTAGCAAGTTGTACCACTGAATATATATGTGAGGAGGAGCACGGGGAGAGAAATGCAATACAGAGTATACACGGGCACACTGAACTTGATCCCACGATGATATGCACAATATAGTAATGACTGAAGAGCACTGCACAATAATACAAAGTCACAGGAACTATCCGGGCAAAAGGTAACACAGTCAAATGATGGCAATAGTCTCAGCGGATAGTAAACTCCAGAGGAGAACAACTCAGTCCAGCAAGATATGCAATACACCAGCACAGTCAATGAGAAGTATGCATACCGTGGTTCAGGAGCAGGCTGTCAGACAGGAGTGCAGAGATACCTGAACGGCTGGAGGCCGGCAGGATGCGAAGTCCCAGGAGGGTGGAAGCGGTAATCAAGTAGGTGCAGCGCACAGGTAGGTAGACCAGCAGGGATAGAAACAAATACTCAGGAAGCAGTAGTATATAGAACTGGACACCTGGAGAACCCTGAAGAGTAGAGATGGTCTAGACGAGATGAAAGCAGCGAGGCCTTGATCCGATGCAGACTGGCGAGTTGACACAGGCAGGAACACTGTAGAAGCACGGAGAGCGGATCAGCTGGCTGCAGACACGAGTAGAACTGAAGGGTAGCGGCAAGCAGGACACTGCAGGTACACGGAGGTAGCGGATAGGAATCAGCAGGTGCAGTCACGATGAAACACGAGAGAGTTGAGATGAGCTGGAACTGTTGAGCACGGAGGCAGCAGATAGGAATCAGCTGGTGCAGACTCGATGAAACACAGGAGAGTGGAAGCGAGCTGATAACTGTAGTGCACGGAGGCAGCGGATAGCAATCAGCTAATACAGTCACGATGAAACACAGGAGAGTTGAAGTGAGTTGATAACTGTAGTGCACGGAGGCAGCGGATAGGAATCAGCTAATACAGTCACGATGAAACACAGGAGATTTGAAGTGAGTTGATAACTGTAGTGCACGGAGGCAGCGGATAGGAATCAGCTAATACAGTCACAATGAAACACAG
Organism: Mixophyes fleayi; assembly: GCF_038048845.1. NCBI lineage: Eukaryota > Metazoa > Chordata > Amphibia > Anura > Limnodynastidae > Mixophyes > Mixophyes fleayi. The sequence continues at coordinate 113,771,230 of NC_134404.1, forward strand.
GAGAGTTGAAGTAGTCTGGAAACCACAGGAGAGTTGAAGTGGTCTGGAACCCACAGGAATCAGCTGGGCTGAATACACGAGGAAACACAGGAACACCTTCAGAGGCTCATGGGGAATGAGACTCCAAGATCAGGCCACGAGGATAGACAACAGGTGCTTTAAATAGGGAGTGTTGCCTGATCAGCCAATTAACTAAAAGGAACAGGTACTGAAGGTTTGAAAGGGCTGCGCATGCGCAGACCCTCAGGATGGTGGACGGCCACGGTTCCTAAACACACGGGAAGAAGCACTCACCGTCTGGTGAGTGACAGTACCCCCTCTTTTAAAGGTGGGCACAGAACACCTGGAACCGGGTTTGTCCGGATTTTTGGAATAAAACTTCTTAAGAAGAGCTGGAGCGTTGAGATCTTCAGCTTTGATCCATGAACCCTCAGTCTAGATTGGCTGTGATCGTAGCAAGGCGCGGAGTCTTCTCCAAGAACCGCCGCAAGGCGGGGTGGGTTTAGCTGCTGGGAGACTGCAGGTCGCTGAACCAGGGGCTGAACCAAGGGACAATATATTCATTGTCCCTTGGTTCAGCCCCTTAGACGTGAGCGATAGATAGGAGAAATGGCAGCAGAGCAAGAAACAAAAGGCAGTACCTTAGGAGATGCCAGAATGGATCAGATGGACAGTACCGATGTCAATCTTGCAGAGGGAAGATCCAGAAGGAGAAGTCGGTAAGCAAGCAGGGTCTGGTACACAGTTCAGATGTCTGACCTTACACAGGGATGATCCAAGGAGAATGGTCAGTAGGCAAGATAGTTCAGATGTCTATCTTCCGGAAGGAATATTCAAGGCGAACTAACTGTAGGCAAGCCGAGTCTAGTACACATGAGGTTAATCAGCATGGACAAGCAGACCACACAGGAGACAGTAGGTAAGTAACCTTTTGCTCTGACACAGTTTAACATCAGAGCATTTCTTTTATGCAGGAAGGAGGGATTCAAAATCCTCCGCCGTGGGATCATGTGACCAGCCCTGTCGCGCACATGGAAGCGCCACGCGGCTGACAAGACAGGACACAGTAGCAAGGAGTAGGTAAGTTTACTCACACTATGACCCTCAAGCTTCATCAGTCCCACTTCAACCATGACACTCCAAAATTACCCGCTATCTTCAAATATGCTCCCATATTGCAGAATGGCTCTGAGTACGCATTCATGCTGACTTCCTTCATTTCAAGTTCATACTCGCCTCTTGAATTCTGCCCTATCACGCTCTAAACAATCCTTCTTTAAGGCTCTCATTTCCTCTAAATCATTCAACCCTGATGCCTTTTTGCCTCCTTCAATTCCCTCCTCTCCCCTACTCCCAATCCCTTCATTGCTCTCTATCGAATTTGCTACCCACTTAACCTCCAAAATTAAGTCAATACGTCATGACATGTCCTACCATTAGCTCCTTGTTGCCCCCCATCCTACCCTCCTCTGTGGACACTATCTCCATTCCCCCCCCCCCCACTGTCACCCCTACTTCCTAGCCCACCCTTATTCTCTTCCTTCACTCCGGTATCTGCAGATGAAGTCTGTACCCTTCTCTCCTCCTAACTCCCCTCCACAACGTCCTCTCTCTTGAGGCCTGCTCCCACCTTGCCCGACTCCTCTTTTAAACATAATCTTGTCTCCCCTATATTCAAAAAACATCCCTTGACCATGCCTCTTTCTCTAATTATCATCCTATCTCCCTCCTTCCTTTTGCCTCCAAATTTCTCAAACTGGTTGTCTACCACCGTTTTACCTCCTTACTTTCTTCTCACTCCTACTTGATCTCACGGGCACTAGGAGTCTTTACCCAGGGATCACCAGGTGATAGACTTACCAGAGCAGTATAGATGGTAATATGGTACTCTGGTAGCGGGGTGATCACGGAACAGGAGACAGCAGATGGTAGAGAATGCTCGTGGAAAGTCTATGACTAGCAGCACTGGTAATATAGGTAGTAGTACACGAGGAACTGAATGGACAAAGGAAACGTGAGGGTAGTCAGTGGTCTGCGGTAGCAAGTTGTACCACTGCTATAGTGAGGAGGAATGTCCAGCAGCAACGAGGAGGTGATGAGAGTCAGCGGTCTGCGTTTAGCAAGTTGTACCGCTGTCTAGGTGAAGGAATGGAATCCAGGTGGAGGTATCCGGGAAGTCAGTGGTCTGCGGTAGCAAGTTGTACCACTGCTATGTGAAAGGACACTGGAAACAGGTGACTCAGGAAACAGGGAACAGTGGTCTGCCTCTAGCAAGTTGTACCACTGAATATATATGTGAGGAGGAGCACGGGGAGAGAAATGCAATACAGAGTATACACGGGCACACTGAACTTGATCCCACGATGATATGCACAATATAGTAATGACTGAAGAGCACTGCACAATAATACAAAGTCACAGGAACTATCCGGGCAAAAGGTAACACAGTCAAATGATGGCAATAGTCTCAGCGGATAGTAAACTCCAGAGGAGAACAACTCAGTCCAGCAAGATATGCAATACACCAGCACAGTCAATGAGAAGTATGCATACCGTAGTTCAGGAGCAGGCTGTCAGACAGGAGTGCAGAGATACCTGAATGGCTGGAGGCCGGCAGGATGCGAAGTCCCAGGAGGGTGGAAGCGGTAATCAAGTAGGTGCAGCGCACAGGTAGGTAGACCAGCAGGGATAGAAACAAATACTCAGGAAGCAGTAGTATATAGAACTGGACACCTGGAGAACCCTGAAGAGTAGAGATGGTCTAGACGAGATGAAAGCAGCGAGGCCTTGATCCGATGCAGACTGGCGAGTTGACACAGGCAGGAACACTGTAGAAGCACGGAGAGCGGATCAGCTGGCTGCAGACACGAGTAGAACTGAAGGGTAGCGGCAAGCAGGACACTGCAGGTACACGGAGGTAGCGGATAGGAATCAGCAGGTGCAGTCACGATGAAACACGAGAGAGTTGAGATGAGCTGGAACTGTTGAGCACGGAGGCAGCAGATAGGAATCAGCTGGTGCAGACTCGATGAAACACAGGAGAGTGGAAGCGAGCTGATAACTGTAGTGCACGGAGGCAGCGGATAGCAATCAGCTAATACAGTCACGATGAAACACAGGAGAGTTGAAGTGAGTTGATAACTGTAGTGCACGGAGGCAGCGGATAGGAATCAGCTAATACAGTCACGATGAAACACAGGAGATTTGAAGTGAGTTGATAACTGTAGTGCACGGAGGCAGCGGATAGGAATCAGCTAATACAGTCACAATGAAACACAGGAGAGTTGAAGTAGTCTGGAAACCACAGGAGAGTTGAAGTGGTCTGGAACCCACAGGAATCAGCTGGGCTGAATACACGAGGAAACACAGGAACACCTTCAGAGGCTCATGGGGAATGAGACTCCAAGATCAGGCCACGAGGATAGACAACAGGTGCTTTAAATAGGGAGTGTTGCCTGATCAGCCAATTAACTAAAAGGAACAGGTACTGAAGGTTTGAAAGGGCTGCGCATGCGCAGACCCTCAGGATGGTGGACGGCCACGGTTCCTAAACACACGGGAAGAAGCACTCACCGTCTGGTGAGTGACAGTACCCCCCCTTTTAAAGGTGGGCACAGAACACCTGGAACCGGGTTTGTCCGGATTTTTGGAATAAAACTTCTTAAGAAGAGCTGGAGCGTTGAGATCTTCAGCTTTGATCCATGAACGCTCCTCAGGACCAAAGCCCTTCCAATGAACGAGGAAACGAAGAACTCCTCGCGAATTTTTTGCGTCCAATATATGAGTAATCTCGAAATCTTCCTCCTGATGAACTTGAACTGGCTCAGGTGCTGAAGGAGGGACCGAGAAACGGTTGATGATGAGAGGTTTGAGCAAGGACACATGGAAGGCGTTGGAAATACGAAGATTCTTAGGAAGTAGAAGTTTGAAACAAACTGGATTTATCACTTGAATGATTCTATATGGACCAATAAAACGGGGAGCGAATTTCATAGATGGGACCTTCAAACGAATATTTTTGGTAGATAACCAGACACGATCTCCAATTTTCAGTGGTGGAATAGCCCGCCTCTTCTTATCTGCAAAAGACTTATATTTGGCAGATGTCTTCTTTAAACAGGTTTTGACCTGAGACCAAATATTTTTGAAGGTCTGACAAACAGTCTCTACAGCAGGAACTTGGATGGGAGGGAGGGCAGGAAATTCCGGAAAAGACGGATGGTGACCGTAAACCACAAAGAATGGAGTTTTGGAAGATGACTCATGGTACATGTTGTTATGAGCGAATTCAGCCCAAGGAAGCAATTCTACCCAGTTGTCTTGATTGGCTGATTAGAACATCCTTATAAAGGTCTCAAGATCTTGATTGACCCTTTCAGTTTGTCCGTTTGATTGAGGATGGTAGGAAGATGAGAGTGCTAATTGTATGCCCAAGGTTTTACAAAGGGCCCGCCAGAATCTGGAAACGAATTGTACTCCTCTATCTGACACAATCTCAGATGGACATCCATGAATACGAAAGATTTCCTTGACGAAATGTTCAGCCAGAGTAGACGAGGAAGGCAAACCAGACAAAGGGACAAAATGAGCCATCTTCGAAAATCTGTCTACCACTACCCAAATAGTATTATAATTTTTACTAGGCGGAAGATCAGTAACAAAGTCCATACTAATATGGGTCCAGGGCTTGGATGGAATGGGTAGTGGTTGAAGCAAACCCGCTGGAGTTCTGCGGGAGGACTTAAACTGAGAACACAATTCACAAGCAGCTACAAACTCTTTGACGTCTCTCCTCATCGAGGGCATAAGTAACTTCGAGAGAGAATCTCAAAGGTCTTGCGTTCACCAGCATGTCCAGAAAAACGAAAAGAGTGGAACCACGAAAGGATTTTCCTCCTAAAAGTAGGAGGCACGAGGGTCTTCCCAAATGGTAGCACTTTAGTGGAAGAAGCAGCCAGCGAGATACATTTGGGGTCTAGTATAGAGTGGTTGGGAACCTCTTCAACGTCAGAGGACGTCACAAAAGCTCGGGATAAAGCGTCAGCTTTCTTGTTCTTGGCAGCTGGTTTGAAGGTTATGATTAATTCGAAACGAGAAAAGAAAAGAGACCATCTTGATTGACGAGGATTCAAGCATTGGGCAGACTGTAGGTATGACAAGTTATTATGATCCGTGAAAATCGTCACAGGATGACGAGCTCCTTCCAACAAGTATCTACACTCCTCTAATGCTACTTTGATAGCCAGCAACTCCTTGTCCCCAATAGTGTAATTCTTCTCCGCAGGCAGGAGACCCCGTGAGTAAAAGGCACAAGGATGGAATTTTTGTTGCTCTGATCGTTGGGAGAGAATGGCTCCTAAGCCAACATTAGAGGCATCTACTTCTAGGAAGAAGGGAAGTGTCACATCAGGCTGTCGAAGAATGGGAGCAGAGGAGAAGGACTCTTTAAGAAATTGAAAGGCTTGGAGAGCCTCAGATGACCATTGCTTAGTATTGGCCCCTTTACGAGTCAGGGCCACAATAGGAGATGCAATGGACGAGAAGTCTTGAATGAAGCGTCTATAGTAATTGGCAAAACCTAAAAAACGCTGAATGGCACGAAGAGTAGTTGGCTGGGGCCAATGTAACACAGCATTCACCTTTTCTGGATCCATTTGTAGGCCAACTCCGGAGACAATATAACCCAAAAATGGAATCTGGGGCAACTCGAATGAACATTTTTCTAGTTTGCAGAATAATGAATTTTTCCGTAGTCTGGAAAGGACCTCTGCCACATGTTGGTGATGAGAAGGCAGGTCCTGTGAAAAGATCAGTATGTCGTCCAGGTAGACAACGACACATACATATAACAAGTCCCGAAAGATCTCATTAATGAAGCCCTGGAAAACAGCGGGGGCATTACATAACCCGAAAGGCATTACTAAATATTCATAATGCCCATCTCTGGTGTTGAAAGCTGTCTTCCATTCGTCACCGGACCGGATTCTAATTAAATTATAGGCACCACGAAGATCCAACTTGGTAAAGATCCGAGCTCCCTTAATGCGATCAAATAACTCAGTAATCAGAGGAATGGGATACCGATTTTTAATAGTAATGGCGTTAAGTCCACGAAAATCTATGCAGGGGCGTAGTGATCCATCCTTCTTTTTTACGAAGAAGAACCCGGCTCCAGCGGGAGAGGTGGAAGGTCGAATAAAACCTCGCTGGAGATTCTCTTGGATGTATTCAGATGTAGCTTGAGTTTCAGGTAACGAAAGTGGATACACCCGACCCGTAGGAGGAGTCTTGCCAGGTAGAAGATCGATCGGACAATCCCATGAACGATGAGGAGGAAGACGTTCAGACTGAGCTTTATCAAAAACATCGGCAAATGAAGCATACTGAGGAGGAAGTCCCGGTGAGGAAGATGAGGTGGAAGATTGCTGTATTTTAAGAGGAATGACTTGGGAAAGACAACGATGATGACATTCAGCTCCCCAAGACGTAACTTGAGGAGTGCGCCAGTCAATCTGGGGAGAATGACATTGAAGCCATGGAAGGCCTAAAACAATCGGACTTGTAGTAACAGGAAGAATTAAAAACGAAATCTCTTCATGGTGTAGCACACCAATCTGAAGCGTTACTGGAGACGTACTCTGGGTGATGAGACCATTGATGAGACGTGATCCATCTATAGCAGTCACAGTAATCGGTGTTTTCAAAGTAATCACTGGTAGGGACCATTGATTCACTAGGGATTTAGAAATGAAATTTCCTGCTGCTCCAGAATCAATCAGTGCTTGGGACTCAAAGGATTTGGTAGCAAAGGAAATCGTAACATCAAAAGCGCAGACTTTTAATTTCGTAGAACATGGAGAGGACTCCAGGGACCCTAACTTCACCTCTCCAGAACTAGTTAGGGCCTGGCATTTCCCGATTTCTTAGGGCAAGAATGGAGCATATGTGTGGAATCAGCACAATAGATACAAAGTCTATTCTTTACTCTTAGGCTCCTCTCCTCAGAAGTTAATTTGGAACGTCCTATCTCCATGGGGATCACAGGAGATGAAGCTGGACGAAGTTGAGGGGTTGAGCGAAGAGGTGCTTTAACTGAAGTTGTTTTTTCAGATTCCCTTTCACGAAACCTCATGTCTACACGATGGCAGAGGGAAATCAAATCTTCTAATGACGTAGGTAGCTCTTGGGTAGTCAGTGCATCTTTAATTTTATCGGAGAGCCCCTGCCAGAAGGCGGCAATTAATGCTTCAGTGTTCCACTGAAGTTCAGAGGCTAATATCCTAAATTGAATGACGTACTGGCCTACTGTACAAGAACCCTGACGTAAATGGAGAATGCTGGAAGCAGCGGAGGTTACATGACCTGGTTCATCGAATACACTTCGGAACACAGAAACAAATTTGGCACAATCTTGTAATACTGGATCGTTCCTCTCCCACAGAGGGGAAGCCCAAGCCAGAGCTTGTCCAGAAAACAATGAAATAAGATAGGCCACTCTGGAACGATGGGTAGAAAAAGTTTGAGGTTGGAGCTCAAAATGAACTGAGCATTGGTTGAGAAAACCCCTACAAGTTTTGGGGTCTCCATCATACTTTTTTTTTTTTTAACTATTTATTTTGAGAAATCGCAATGATATACAGATACAAGTCAACAGATTAGTGCATTGCGGAAGTAGAATAAAAAAAAACCAAAACAAAACAGGAAGCAAAGCAAGACATGAATAAATAACAATGTAACAGAAAATTAAGTAATGGATATGTAAGGCATCAACAGAATGCCATTGAGGAAACAGTAAGTATACCATTGTTACTCAGGATATTCAAACATCAATAACATTTTATAATAGTATAGAGGGGGATAAGGGAGGGGGGGGGGGCACTGGTCGTCACCTAAAGAAAATAGATAAATAATAAAAATAAAAAGAGAACATTCTTCCCTTTATCTTATTTATTTATTTTTTCCCAATAAAAGAAGTTCAGGAGAGAGTATTACCTGGGTATTTGGGACAGGGGTAACCGCTTCAGGAGTCAGGTCCCTTATGTCCATCACTTAACAGGAAGGAGTAGGTGCAGGAGCTAAGGGGTTATAAGTAAAGCCAAGGAGCCCAAATCTGGTGGAATTTATCGTCCTTATCGTGGAGGTGGTATGTAATCCGTTCCATCCGTGCAATGAACCAAATATAGGATCGCAGAGCCGCCATAGAGGGGGGTTCAACTTGTTTCCATGACTTAGCTACTAGACATCGCGCAGCAGCCAGGACATGGGATGCCAATTTCGCAGACTGTCTATCATCATCAATCAGAGGGTAGCAGAGAAGAAAAGACCATGGGTCTTTCCGGACGGGGCACGGAAGGAGGGAGGAGAGGAGGGCCCTAACTCGGTCCCAAAAGGAGGATATTTTAGGACAGGACCACCAGATATGTAAGAAAGAACCCCTCTGGCCACAACCCCGCCAGCATAATGGAGAACTAGAGGGGAACATTTTAGTAAGTTTGTCAGGGGTGTAGTACCATCTATAGTATACTTTATAAGCGTTCTCCTTAACTAAAGTGGAAATAGAACTGGTGGCAACCTGTTCCCTTATGGTTACCCAGCAATCCTCCTCTGGGGGGGGACCCAGGTCCCTCTCCCACTCCCTCTCATGCCTACCGCCCGAAGGTAAAAGTACATCAAGAATAAGGCTATAGATATAGGAAATCGTGCCCCTACCCGAAGGTGAGGAGAGACATAAAGTTTCAAAGGGGGAAGCACGAGAGGGGGAAGGAGTCCCCCCGAGGAGAGAGCCCACAAAGTGCCGTAACTGGAAATACTCATAGAATTTAGGATGGAGACTTGGGAATTTAGAGCGCAGATCATCCCAGGAGATAAAGGCACCATGAAGTATTAGATCCCCTGCAAATCGAACACCTGCAGAGACCCAGGGACTATAGAAGGCAGAGGAGAGCCCAGGAGGAAAGGCAGGGTTACCCCAAAGAGGTAGGACAGGAAAAGAGGATATCGGGATTTTGAGATGGGGTCGGCAGGTCTCCCAGATCGTAGCTGAAAATAATAAGGTGGGGCATCGGCCGGTAAGGGGAGATCTAGCTTGTTTTGAGAGACCCCAAATACAAGAAAGAACTGGAAATTTAAGATAGGCGGATTCAATGTCGACCCACGACAATTTCGCAGGGGGTGCAAAGGAGGCTACAATATGGCTCAGGTGAGCTGCCCAATAGTAAATTTTCAAGTCCGGGAAACCCCTACCACCACTTCTGGTGGGTCTCTTTAAGAGAGCCAGCTTAATCCTGGGAGACCGACCGTTCCAGACAAATCTAGAGAGACATTTTTGGAGAGATGAAAGATCCGAAAGGGGGACTCTAACAGGAAGGGTCTGAAAGAAATAAAGAAGCTTAGGAAGGAGGTTCATCTTGACAGAAATGATCCTGCCCAGCCACGAGATGATCAATGAGCGCCAGGAGAAAAGTTCTGATTTGATTTTAGCAAAGAGGCCCGGGTAGTTCTCCCGATACAGAGAGTCGTAGGAGTCGGTAACAAAAATACCTAAGTATTTAATTTTCTTTCTTTGCCACCGAAAGTTAAAACGGGAGGTGAGTGCCAGTCCCTCCAGGGAGGGGATATTAAGGAGGAGGGCTTCCGATTTTGCAATATTAATTTTGTAACCTGAAAGGTGCCCATAATGGTGTAAGATGTTGAAGAGTCCGGGAAGCGACTCCCCTGGCTGCTGGAGAGTCAACAGGACATCATCCGCAAAGAGAGAGAGCTTACTCTCTAAGTCCCCCGTTCGCACACCCCGTATATCTGGACAGGCCCGGATAGAGGCAGCAAGAGGTTCTATAACGAGGGCAAAGATGAGAGGGGACAGAGGACAACCTTGGCGGGTTCCGTTGGATATAGTAATAAGGTCTGAGGGAGAGCCGTTGATCATAACTCTTGCAGTGGGTCGAGAATATAAGGCTTGAATACCAGTAAGGAGGCTACCGGAGATGCCAAACGCCAACAAGGCTCGGGACATAAAGCTCCAAGAGATCCTGTCAAAAGCCTTCTCGGCATCGAGGGAGAGAATGATAGCTGGATCCTCCCTGGTATTAATGATATGAATCAGATCAATGACTCTCCTGGTATTGTCTCTGGCCTGACGGCCCGGTATGAAGCCAACCTGATCGTAATGTACAAGGGAGGGAAGGACCGAATTTAATCTATTAGCCAAAATTTTAGCATATAATTTAACATCTGTATTGAGTAGGGAGATAGGGCGATAACTAGCGCAGTCATGAACATCTTTACCCTCTTTATGAATGACCGAGATCCGGGCCTCCAAAGAATCCCTGGACCAAGAACCTCCAGTCATGATTGAGTTGAAGAGGGTGTGCAAACGAGGGACCAGAAGCCCAGCAAACCTCTTATAGTAGACAGCCGTGAAGCCATCAGGCCCCGGAGCCTTTCCAGATTTCTGGGACTTTATAGTCTGTACAATCTCCTCCTTAGTAATCTCATCCCCCAGTAGAGTACTAGCCTGTGGAGAGAGTTTTGGAAGCTTGGCAGAAGAAAGAAAAGACTCAATCAACTGTGAGTGTTGCTGGGATACCAAGGGGTCAGAGGGTTGGGGAAGGTTGTAAAGTTTGGTGTAGTACGATTGGAAGGCGGCACGTATCCGCTGAGGGTCATAGTGTAAAACCCCGTCTGAGTCCCTGATAGCAAGGAGATTCCGGGCCGCTATCTTAGCTCTGAGTTTGGTGGCCAGTAATCTATCGGCCTTATCGCCCTTTTCATAAAAGCGCTGATTGAGCCACTTCAGTTTAGTAGCAACCTGGTGGGATAATAAGAGATTTAATTCACCTCGCACAGAAGCAATTTCCTGGAGAACCAAGGGATCAGGGTTCAATTTGTGACGTTGCTCTAGAGCTCTCAGCGAGTCCGTCAGTTGGATAGTTTTAGCCAGGCGAAGTCGTTTAGTCCGAGATGCTAGAGCAATAAGATGACCCCTTATTACCGCCTTATGGGCGTCCCAAAGAGTCATAGGGGAGATATCAGGGGTGTCGTTCGTCTCAAAGTATTCAGAGAGAAGAGATTGAAGGTGAGTAATAGTATCTTTATCATGTAGGAGTGACTCATTAATTCTCCAGGTTGCTTTAGGAGGACGGTGGGCAAGGCCGGTAAGTACAGCGGAGACAGGGGCATGGTCCGACCAGGTGACAGGAAAGATCTGGGAAGAGCTAAGTTTAAGAGTGAGGTCGTGGCTGAGCAGGATCATATCAATCCTAGAGTAAGTGGTATGGGGAGAAGAGAAGAAGGTATAGTCCCTGGCCAAGGGGTCTAGTATTCTCCATGAATCATATAAGTTGTGGAGTTTCAGAAAAGCCTGTAAGGCAGCAGTAGTGTGAGCATCTCTCCTCGGGGAAGAAGAGGAGGAGACCGAGGAGCGATCTATAGTCGGAGCTAATACAGCATTGAAGTCACCAGCGACAATAAGTTCCCCCTGGCGAACACGCGCTAACAGAGAGCCCAATTTCTTGAAGAATTTATGCTGGCCGGTGTTGGGTGCATAGAGATTCACTAGAGTGCAGGGGAGATTATTTAGAGTGCCTATGAGAATAAGGAATCTACCTTCTTTATCCTTATGACAGTCGTGGAGTTCAAAAATTAAGTGGCGTGCAAACAAAATTGCTACTCCTCGCTTTTTCTGCCTATGGTCACAGGCATGGTATGTCAGGGGGAATTTTTGGGAACGAAGCTCGGGGTGGAGGTGGTTGACAAAATGTGTTTCTTGTAGAAATATCAGGTCTCCTTTAAGGGACTTGAGAGACGAATGGAGCTTAGCCCGTTTCTGAGGGGAGTTGAGGCCCTTGACATTATAGGAAATAAGGTTAAGGGTCATAGGTAGGTCAATGGGGAGAGCGCTAGAGACCATAAGAGGGAAGAAATATCAGGGAGGAGAAGAAAGAAAGAAGTAAACACAGGGAATGACTTGGTAGGTGACGACCAGTGAGGAGAAAGGATGGAGGACCAGGGGTTAAGGGTATAAAGGGACCGACATAGCGGACCAAAGTCCACTTGTCGCAAGTGCTGGTGAGGGATAGGACATGATGGAGAAGCCATCAAGGGGACCAGCATAGAGCCTTAGGCTCTAAGGGGGGTGGTGAGCTAGGAGCAACCAGGAAACGGAGGGCCGGGGGACCAAAGAGGAGATCCCGAGTGACCAACTTAGTGTGTTTGACCTATGGAGAGGGAGGGGAGAGAAGAAAGCAGGGGGGAATTACTGAACCCTAAGGTAAAGTAGGGTAATGGGAAATCAAGGGGAAGACCCATCCAAAGAAATATTCACCAGCAGAAAACATATGATGTGAAATAGCAAGTAATTCAATAACAAGAGCTACATCCTAGTGGCCCCATGAGGAGTCACCGGATATGGCCCGATATAAAAGCAATATAGAGAGATACAAATAGACAACATAACGGCCGTAAATACAGCATAGAAAGAATTAAACAAATTAAAACAAAACATCACAGTTACTTATCGGTGGCAAAGGCAGGAGCTGTAGTCTGTGCATCGTCAGAACTTCATCACACCTAGAAGAAAAAGTAAAGAGCAACAACCCGCCTTCTCTGGAAGCAGACTAAAACAAGACAGCAGACAGTGGAAGGCATTACAGTATCAGGAGGAAACATTATAGTTTCAGTCCAGTAGAAATGAAGGACGAAGGCGGCTGAAGACGTGACTGCCTTGAAGTCTATGTCCAGTTGTAAGACTATTCCAGGCAGCTGCGAGGACCACATCGGATCCTGTAGAGGAAAGTGCGTCCACACTTTGAAGAAGGTGCAGGAACCAGAAAATGCTGGTCAGGGGTCCGTAGATTGCGGCTTAGAATGGCGAGGGACAGTTGACCAGTCTCTACGGGGAAGCCGCTGGGCTCTCGGTGTGGAGGGTCCCGCAACATTAGGGGCCTGAGAAGCTTCCGGAGGAGCATTTTGGTTTAGGCCAATCTTTCGTAGAAGGTCCTGCGCTTCGCCTAGACTTCTAGCTGATAGTTGTTGGTTTTGGTACCAAAGATAGAGACGAAATGGGAACCCCCAGCGATACCTGATGTTGTTCTCCCTGAGGATTGAAGTAACAGGCTGGAGTTCTCGCCTCCGGGATAAAGTGGTGGGAGAGAGGTCTTGGAAAATTTGGAGGGTATGCCCTTCATAAGATAAAGAAGGAAGCTTTCTAGCAGCTTGTGAGACAGCTTCTTTGGTCGAAAAGTAGTGGAAGCGGAGGATAACGTCTCTAGGTGCCGATTGGTCAGGTGGACGGGGTTTAAGGGCTCTGTGAGCTCTATCCAGCAAGAGTTGGTCTTCCGAGACTTCCGGAGCAAGCTGGGAGAAGAGTTTCCGGAGATAGGGGTCTAGGTGTACAGGTTCAACAGACTCTGGAACGCCTTTAATTCGGAGGTTGTTTCTCCGGGCTCTATTGTCCATATCTTCTTGGCGCTCGTGGATAGTATTGAGCTCCTGGCGGACTTGAGAAAGGTCATCAGTCGTGGATTCCTGAAATGAGATGATGTCATCCATTTTCCTTTCAATATGATCCGTACGAGAACCCAGCGAGGACACCTCTGACCTCAGACTATGAAGAGCGTGCTGAACTTCAGCGTGGACTGATGACCGAAGCTCTTTCATTTCCTTTATCAAAGAGAGAAAGTCTTTTTTGGTAACTGGAGCAGACTCATCTTCGTCAGAGTCCGAGTCCTCTTGGGAGTGAAGAGAAGCTGTTTGTTCTGTTCCAGAGATTGAGGAGGTCTTATTAGGATAATATTGGGAGATACTCTTAGAGTGGGTTTTTTTATTTTTCGGCATAATTACGTACAGTAGGGTCAGAGATGAAGGATTCGGGAAAGGTAGGTCAAATACAGCAATTTTCAGGACAGGAAATTCGATCAGAAAAGGCCACTCGGGAACGAGATACCAGCTACATCACAGAAGCATAACAGTATAGGACCCCGGCCATCCGCATTAAGCCAGGCTGGAAGCTAGAACATATGTACAAGCTCTTGTATGATCCTTGAGGTTTAACTGGTGGCACAGAGCCCACTCACTGACCTACTAATCCTGACCAGCAGCGATCACAGCAGGTCGCGGGGGACCACTTCCGGGGGTACTTCACGTTTGAGGTAGGAGGTAATGGCGCTGGGATGTCGGAGGATCTATGGGGCACTGGTGACCCAGGTGGGAGCCAAGTGGGGAGAAAATGCCACCAAAAAACAGTTTTTAAGGGCTCTGGGACCGGAGCTCTCCTGAAGCACGTCCAAGTAGCATGGAGTCCAAGCCACACCAATAGATGGCAGTGTCTAATTGGTTATATGTGAATATAGACAGGCAACAAATAAATTCTTTACTTGATGTGGGTTGCAGAGCAATGAAGTGTCTCAGGCTGCTGTCATCTGCAGTAACAGACAGAAGAAAAAAGTGCCCCACTTCTCACCTGAGCTCTAGACGTAGCAGACTCAGGAGGGAGATTAGGATTTATCCGTCTGAGATCCAATGAGTGAGCTACAGCGTGGGCTCCTCTGGGTTAGGAGTGCAGGATTTTCAGGATGCACAGGGGGATGGAGTGTACAGGCGGTGCGCAGGCAAATCCACTCCCAGATGGGCACATAGATGAAACAGCTGCTGTGGAGTGTACTGCTGGCAGCTCACCTCCTCCGCTGCCCCAGCTCCGTGGGGTTTCAGAGATGCAGAATGCAGCAGCCAGGTTTTTTCCCCTCGAGTGACCGGATGTGCGGATCGGGGACTTCCGGTTCGGCGGCCGGGGAGAATCTCCGCAGAACAGGTCCCAAACGCTGGTAGGAGCACTGCCCAGTTCTCCGGAGGACGCCAGCTCCCAGGTAAGGGCTCGAATGAGTAATAGGGGGGGGGGGTGTTTCTCCCCGGTGGGTTCCCGCGAAGTGAAGCACTGGTAAGACGTCAGCGGGGATGTGGCTAATTGTCGGGACTTCGGCCGCGAGAAAAAGGGTTTCTCTGATCCCCCGATAAACCTGGGGCCAATACGAAACCACGGCTGGTACTATCTAGGTCCACTATGACCCAAAATCACCAGAAAAGTCGTTAAATAACAGGAGCTCTTGCACCTCACATCCGCCGAAGATGGCCACCAAGCCACGCCCCCCCTCCATCATACTTTGACAGAGTAGGCAGCTGAAGCGTGGAAGCCGTAGACACCTGGGATGGCACTGGGGAAACGGAGGAAAGCACAGGAGCTTCAACATTAGCTGTAACATTCTGTCCAGATGTTCCTTGGGAGGCTAACGCCTGGTAACATTGTAGTAACAGCTGTTGGCGAGCATCCTGTTGCTCCACACGGGTAACCAGATGCTGCAGCATCTCTTTAGCTGTAGGTTCCGAATCTGGGTCTGTCATGGCCTGATCTTACTGTCACGGGCACTAGGAGTCTTTACCCAGGGATCACCAGGTGATAGACTTACCAGAGCAGTATAGATGGTAATATGGTACTCTGGTAGCGGGGTGATCACGGAACAGGAGACAGCAGATGGTAGAGAATGCTCGTGGAAAGTCTATGACTAGCAGCACTGGTAATATAGGTAGTAGTACACGAGGAACTGAATGGACAAAGGAAACGTGAGGGTAGTCAGTGGTCTGCGGTAGCAAGTTGTACCACTGCTATAGTGAGGTGGAATGTCCAGCAGCAACGAGGAGGTGATGAGAGTCAGCGGTCTGCGTTTAGCAAGTTGTACCGCTGTCTAGGTGAAGGAATGGAATCCAGGTGGAGGTATCCGGGAAGTCAGTGGTCTGCGGTAGCAAGTTGTACCACTGCTATGTGAAAGGACACTGGAAACAGGTGACTCAGGAAACAGGGAACAGTAGTCTGCCTCTAGCAAGTTGTACCACTGAATATATATGTGAGGAGAAGCACGGGGAGAGAAATGCAATACAGAGTATACATGGGCACACTGAACTTGATCCCACGATGATATGCACAATATAGTAATGACTGAACAGCACTGCACAATAATACAAAGTCACAGGAACTATCCGGGCAAAAGGTAACACAGTCAAATGATGGCAATAGTCTCAGCGGATAGTAAACTCCAGAGGAGAACAACTCAGTCCAGCAAGATATGCAATACACCAGCACAGTCAATGAGAAGTATGCATACCGTGGTTCAGGAGCAGGCTGTCAGACAGGAGTGCAGAGATACCTGAACGGCTGGAGGCCGGCAGGATGCGAAGTCTCAGGAGGGTGGAAGCGGTAATCAAGTAGGTGCAGCGCACAGGTAGGTAGACCAGCAGGGATAGAAACAAATACTCAGGAAGCAGTAGTATATAGAACTGGACACCTGAAGAACCCTGAAGAGTAGAGATGGTCTAGACGAGATGAAAGCAGCGAGGCGTTGATCCGATGCAGACTGGCGAGTTGACACAGGCAGGAACACTGTAGAAGCACGGAGAGCGGATCAGCTGGCTGCAGACACGAGTAGAACTGAAGGGTAGCGGCAAGCAGGACACTGCAGGTACACGGAGGTAGCGGATAGGAATCAGCAGGTGCAGTCACGATTAAACACGAGAGAGTTGAGATGAGCTGGAACTGTTGAGCACGGAGGCAGCAGATAGGAATCAGCTGGTGCAGACTCGATGAAACACAGGAGAGTGGAAGTGAGCTGATAACTGTAGTGCACGGAGGCAGCGGATAGGAATCAGCTAATACAGTCACGATGAAACACAGGAGAGTTGAAGTGAGTTGATAACTGTAGTGCACGGAGGCAGCGGATAGGAATCAGCTAATACAGTCACGATGAAACACAGGAGAGTTGAAGTGAGTTGATAACTGTAGTGCACGGAGGCAGCGGATAGGAATCAGCTAATACAGTCACAATGAAACACAGGAGAGTTGAAGTAGTCTGGAAATCACAGGAGAGTTGAAGTGGTCTGGAACCCACAGGAATCAGCTGGGCTGAATACACAAGGAAACACAGGAACACCTTCAGATGCTCATGGGGAATGAGACTCCAAGATCAGGCCACGAGGATAGACAACAGGTGCTTTAAATAGGGAGTGTTGCCTGATCAGCCAATTAACTAAAAGGAACAGGTACTGAAGGTTTGAAAGGGCTGCGCATGCGCAGACCCTCAGGATGGTGGACGGCCACGGTTCCTAAACACACGGGAAGAAGCACTCACCGTCTGGTGAGTGACACTTGACCCATTGCAATCCGGTTTTTGCTCCTTCCACTTCACCAAAACTGCTCTCACTAAGGTCACTAATGACCTTCTCTTCATTAAATCTAAAGGACGCTTCTCCCTTCTTGACCTTTCTGGTGCCTTCAATACCGTTGACCACTCCCTCCTTTTGCAAACTCTCAAATCTATAATCCTCTATAACACTGTCCTCTCCTGGTTTTACCTGTCAGAGTTCCCTAAGGACCCATTCTTGGCCCCCTGCTCTTCTCCCTCAACACATACTACCTTGGTAACTTCTGCTCCTTTGGCCTCCAGTACCACCTCTATGCTGATGATACCCAAATTCATCTTTTTATCCCCAGACATCTCCACTTCCATTATAGCTCAAGTCTTCTGCTATCTCTAGGCCATCTCATCCTGAATGTCCCAACACTTTCATAAACTCAATATTTTCAAGACTGAACTAATTGTCTTTCCCCCTGCCAGGGCCCACTCACCTCCTCCCTCTCTCGTTCTGTTACTAATACTACCCTCTTTTCTGTCCCTCAAGTCCGATGCATTGGGCTCATCCCCGACTCCTCACTCTCCTTCAAACCTCACATTCTGTCCCTCTTAAAATCCTGCTACTTTCACCTCCGGAATATATCCAAGATACAGCCCTTTCTCAACATGGAAACTACCAAAACTCTTAATCACTCACTTGTATTCTCTTGCCTTGATTGCTGTAACATCCTTCTCTCTGGCCTACCTGACTCTGACCTTGCCCCTCTGAAGACTATTCTCAGTGATGCTGCCCACCTTATTTTTCTCTCCCGCCACTCTTTCTCTGCTGTATCTCTTTGCCAGTCGCTACATTGGCTCTCTGTGGCCTAGAAAATTACATTCAAACTCCTCCCCCTTACCTTCAAAGCTTTCACTCAACCTCCCTCCCCACCTACATCTCCAACCCCATCTCTACCTACACACCTTTCCCCACTCCCGCCTCCAGGACCTTGTCTGGACCGCTACCCAGCTGTGGAACGATCTCTTTTCTTAAGCTCAGGCCTACTTCATGCTGGTCACTACCATCAACCTCATTCATTGTCCCATAAATAATTTCTCACATTGTCCCATAAATAATTTCTCACATTTCCTGTAAATAATTTTATCTGCATTAATGTTTTATCTGTATACTAAGTTTATTCAATATGCCTGGTTGTGACTGGATCACTTATAAGTAACTTATGATATAAATCTATTTTAAGGAAATAGCGCAGAGCGCTTATTTATATCATTGCAATGTACTGATCTTACTATATCTTGTGGCACTTTGCTAGAGGAAATGCACTCATGTCTGTGGTATATGTTTGATTTCTGATAAGCATTTATTTGAGTAAGTCAGTGTGTAGTTTCTAAAGGATGTCCTCATTAAGGCTAATTAAGTGTATTCAATGTCAGTGACCAACACTTGAACACACCACATGAGGTCGTTACTGTGAGTTCCTGAGTGGCTTTTGTTAAGGGTGTTAGAACCTGTCCGAATATTGTAAACATCATGTGATGTAGGATATCACAGATAAGTGTAAGCTTTGCTTTTAAAATCTAAGGACATCCTGAGATCTTATGGTAATCTGAGGAAATCAATTTGATGTGGAAGTTAAATTGTGTTAGATGCAGGATTAGAGTACATCCTGATGTTAATGTTTATATGAAATATTGCAGTACGAAGCCTTCTCTGATCAGGGGACTGGCTTACCCCCTGCACGAGACTAGTCTCTAAAACTATTTGTATCTATAGAGAGATGGTCCGACTTTTTTGCCTAGTGAAAGCTTCTAGCGAAACGCGCGTCGGCGGACGCCGCGTTCGCATCCTCCTGTTACAATTCTGTCTCTGCTAGTATCATTTGTATTTAGATAGTTGGACCATCTCTCTATAGATACAATTAGTGCAGACTCCTTCAAGGCCGTCTGTTTAGATCCGTTTTGGGCATTAACCACGATGTATTAATCATCAATATTAAAGTAGCCATACACGGGTCTGATTTGAAACAAATGCTGCATACAAGGAGTTAACTTGCTCTCTGGTTAGAAGGACCTGCCTTTTTATTGAGCAGGAAATATGTTTATAGGAACCATTAGTGCAGATTTCCTTATGCTGCCTGTATGGATCAGTACAACAAAACGGTGTACAAATTATTAGCATGAAAGCAGTCACACATGGATTCTATACTATTTTAGTGCCATACATAAGGAATTAATTTGTTCATTTGTCAAAAATACGTGCCTTTATTTAGATCAAGACATATGTCTATATATTTATAAGAACTATATTGCCACTATTGACGGTGTCCCCTATATACTGTGAGATCGGTGTACTTTTAATCCCGTTGTATAAGAGGGGATTAGTGACATCAAATAATTTGCATGAGGGGACTAATAAAGTCCAAATAGAGCATATAGTGTTATTCCAATATTCCCTTTAGGTTAGGGTACAATTCCCTTGATGAGTTGCATCACGTATTTTGTAGGGCTCATTTTAAGGCTCTTTTCTCGATAATATTTGGACCTAAGATAATGAGATGTGGCGACACATTCAAATCCAACAATTTTGTTTTGATCTATATATGGCACTAGGTATATTATAATTGAATTAATAAGGAGAGGAATCCTATTGCACTATTAGTTAGGAGAGGCCAATTGAGTGGCACTGTTATAAATTATATACTCAGGGAATTGTATAACTACTGGTAATAATCTTATGATAATTATTTATGATAACAAGACAAGTCCAGTAGCATATGGAGTAGTAATGCAGTTGGACAATTTTTATTGTCCATTTTATCAGTTTTATTCTTAATCAGTTTCGATCCATTATTCATATTTCGCTATTAGAATGTTTTAAATTTTAATAATAAAGGAGTATTTAACAGAATCTAATTATTTGAATACCAATTTCCTATCCATCTGAGTGCCCCATTTGATCACTTCTTTTGTTCTCTCTGATTTTGCTCCATAGTGATTTATTGATAGGGTGCACCTGTCCTTAAGGTGTATAAATGATGCTATTAAAGCTGGATTATTACATACATTAGTGAGGAAGTGTATGGATTACTTGGTGCGTTTTTTTTCCCTAGTTGTTAACTAGTCTCTAAAACTGTATTAAAAGAGAGCCTTTGTACACAGAAGTGTATCATTCTGATGTTCCATCTGACCTGACCACTGATACCTTTAATCAGTGGAACTGTCCTTGTCAGGACACTTGAGCTAAATAAACATCACTCTGCTTCAAGACCCTGCTTGACAACTTCTTCAATATTGCTGTATTCCTGTGACCTACAGATTAGACCCTAAGGGGTAAATGTATCATAGTGCGGGTTGTACAAGTCGCCGGAAATCGGCGAAATGACAGCTTAAATTTAAAGCGGCGCTGCCTTGTAAAGGGTTTACAAGGCAGCGCCGCTTTAAATTTAAGCTGTCATTTTGCCGATTTCCGGCGACTTGTACAACCCGCACTATGATACATTTACCCCCAAGTCTAATCCGTCCTCCGGCTGTTCTGAAGTTTGGACCCAGCTGCTAGTACCACCGCTCTGCCCGCTACCCAGCAGCTCTGGCCAGCGTGATAGGCCAGTGGGGATCCATCCACAGCACCCTGATTCATAGTAAGCGGTCAAAGGTACCAGCCCAGGTGTACCAGCATGGGAGTACACTAGCAGCGACAGTTACCCACAAGGAACGTGGTTCTGGATGCCATAAAGGAGTCCAGTGGTGGCAGCATGCTCCTCCTACTGCGACAGGAGGGGCATATACAGAATAACGAAAGGGGACGGTGGCAAAGTAAGCCCAGCCGGTTCCCAGCAGCAACAGACAGGGTGGTATAGGCGGTCCATCCTATCACACTGGTCTTTGCATTTTGCTTTTCATGTATCATGTAATGGATCACCACTTTCTATATATGCCTTGTATGGAGCTGCAGACCTTTTGTGGTGCCTAATAAAAGATATTAATAATAACTGCTCAGTAAGCAGCTAAATTAATGTATTGCAGTTTTTCCACTGCATTTGCCATGAGTTTGTTTAGGCAAAAACATAATAGCTAATTATCACAGCACCAAATTACCCTGAAAATATAGGAAAGTTCAGAAGTGGAATCTTCCAATTTACTGTATAGAAGTTCATATTCTTGTGAGAGAAACACTCCTAGGATTCCCCACACACACATGTTCATACAGATAACATAGAAGTGCAAGAGCACCCTCTAATGGTAGTCAGAATAATCTAAGTACAGTTTACTCAGATTCAGGAAAGCAAAGATTGTATTGTATATAGGGAACTATTTGAATTTTTAAACACTTAAGACTTATCACACACAAATAAATGTAAATTTTAAAAAATGATAGTTCATTCATAATAAAATAAAAATTCTGAAAACCAGTATTAAAAGCTACTGTTTTTCCAGTGTATTTGTAGTAACAGCAGAATGTGGTTAAAAAACAAATAGTTAGTCCATAAAATCTCCAAACTTACACTGCCATAAGAATAACCTGACACATGTGAAGAAGGAAGAGTCTCATTCCTCGTGCTCTGTTAACATCGGACATCGCAGTAAATACAATAACATCATCACAGCTAATTATGGTCATGCAGGGACAAATTGTGTAGTCCATGTTTGTTGATTTTTACATTTTGACATGACATTAAACAATATGTAACCCAATAGTCAATTGTTCTGAACGATTGCAATGAAAAATAGTAATACACTTTCGAGAATGAGAAATACTCAGCTTAGTGAAAAATAGTTAAACTAAGAAAGGGTAACCTCACTAATGGCAAAGCCATTAGGAAAAAGGGGATGTTAAGATCAGATCTGCCCCACCACAACCACCATTTGATCCAGTGTAGCCTGGATGTATTAGCAGCTTAAATGTAAGTGTGCGTCATACTCTCCAGTCTCTTTAAAAAGAAAGAAAAGCACAAAATTCTCCAGCCAATGGCTGTCAGCCATTAGCCCCATAGTTGCTGACTTTGTGACTCTGTCCTCCAGGAGGACAAGTTACGTGACAGGGGTGGGAGGAAGCGTGGTGACGTCTTTGCGCCACCCTAGCCACGCCCCCACTATGAAATGCTTAAATTTACTGCATTGAATAGGGGGGGGGGGCTTAATAACGCAATTAAGTCACGCCAACCCGATATTCAATGCCGTGAATTTCGGCATTTTTTAGGATCCGGGAGGATTGCCTACTCTTTCGGGAGTCTCATGAGCCTCACGGAAATTCCGGGAGAATAGGCAATTTTGATTAATCCTTTCACTGCTGAGGCTTTCCTCATCCCTCTGCTTAGCGTATTTTTGAACTTTTTGGACTTGTCGCATTCTAACATTAATAGGAGTAATTTGTAGGAATAATATGGGTACCCCATTTTTGGAAATAGAGCACTTGCCAACTAGCCGGGATGGGGGAGATATTAGCATTACAACAAAACCTCACTGACTTCTAAGGTTATCGGCACAATGTCAGTTTGTGCTCAGGTGTATAGCAGCCACAGCAATTCAGAATTAATCTGTTTCTTATGCTTGCTTAATTTATGAAGTGTAAACACTAGGTTCCTGGCAAACTACAACTGATACACTGTATGATCTATATTTTTAAATGATGAAGTGTCTCATTATTATTATTATCCTTTATAAGACGCTACAAGATTTCCACAGCGCTGTATAGAATACAAACAGTAAACCATACAGGGTAAAACAGTACTGAACAATAAATGAATAATGCCAGAACTCCAAAAGCTCCAAACATAGCTAGTACAGTGAAGTTGGAGATGGAGAATAGGTAGAGAGACAGGAGGGAAGGGGGCCCTTCTCTTAAGAGCTTACATCTTAAAGGAAGGCCAAACAGACAGCAGGTACAATGGGGAATCAGTGGAGGGGATCTAGCGCAAGAGGAGCGAGTAACGGGACATAGGAAGAGAGAGATGAGGAGATTGAGTATGGAGAGAAGGTTAGGTGGATAACTAGTAGGCTTTGATTGAGGAATAGATGAGTTTTAAGTGCCTGTTTGAAGGTGCACAGATCAGGGGACAGTAGGATAGACTGTGGGAGGTTGTTCCAGTGGAGGGGGACAGCCCTGGAGAATGCTTGAATTCTGGAGTGGGATGAGGTGATCAGAGTGGAGAAGAGGCGACGGTCATTGGCTGTTCGCAGGGATCATGAGGGAGTGTGAATGGAGAGGAGGTTGGAGATATATCGGGCAGTGGAGTGGGAGAGGGCCTTACAGGTGAGGTTGAGGAGTTTGAAATAGATTCTGTAGGAGAAGGGAAGCCAGTGTAAGTCAAGGCAGAAGAAGAGTGGTATGAAAGGAAGATTAAGTCTTGCAGCTGTGTTGAGTATAGAAGAAGGGGGATGAGATGGTAGCGGGGGAGGGCCATTTTCCAAAAGCAAGTATCCTAGCATGCTTGATGAATATAGGTGTGCGTCCAATACCTATGTGGAATATAAAATCACAAAATAACTCACAGACAAAAAAACTATTTAATTAAAGTCACCTGTTAATAATATAGGCATTAATGATAAAACATAAAAAAAAAGTTGGTTTTTTTTTTCCATGAAATGCATTTTTATAACTTATTCCTAAATAATTTTAGCTGTTATCTCTTACAGACTTGTTCCCAGCATGGGAAAGCTGATGCTCTATCCGGAGCATATATTGATGACACCCCAGGTTAATACAGATGTACAAGTCATATTTCTTGGGAGTTATTGGCACTTGTGAGATGTCACCTGACATCAAAGAAGGTTATGAAATGGATCAAATCCTGGCCCTGGTCAGTCCAGTTGCCTTTAGACTTGAACTCCCAGACACTATGAAGATTCATCCAGTTTTTCATCTCTCTCTACTGAAACCATTGATTTTGAATTCATTTTCGGGTTGCATCTTGCCTCCTCCAGATCCTGTTCAAGTGCATGAACAGGAAGAGTTTCTTGTAGAAAAATTCTGAATTCACACATTTTTTTTAAATATAGAATTCAATATTTAATAAAGTGGCAGGCGTATCGGTCTAAAACACAGTTCATTAGAAGATCCATGCACCTTGATTTGTGTGTGAATTCCTTCAGAGATATCCAGTGAAACCCAGCAAAACACCATCCAAAGGAAGTTGCTGAGATAATGGAATACTGCTAGAAATCAGTGCTTTTTTTTGTCATACAACTCGCCGGAACTGAGTTCTGGCACCTTTTGTAGACGGATTTTTCAAGCTTTAAAAGTAACTTTTGAACATTTGATGTTTGGTCCACATGGACTTGAATCACCCTGTCAAGCGTAGCAGGACAGCGGCAAAGTCATTAAAACAGTGCATACAGACTGCTTGTGTGTTGAGTCCGATGCATGCGTACACCCCCAACATTACAGCAATCAGCATCACCCCCCACATTACAGCAACTGGCATCACCCCCCACATTACAGCAACCGGCATCACCCCCCACATTGCAGCATCTGGCATCACCCCCACATTACAGCATCCATAATCACCCCCACATTACAGCAACCTGCATCACCCCCACATTACAGCAACCGGCATCACCCCCCACATTACAGCAACCGGCATCACCACCCACATTACAGCAACCAGCATCACCCCCACATTACAGCAACCGTCATCACCCCCACATTACAGCAACCTGCATCACCCCCACATTACAGCAACCGGCATCACCCCCCACATTACAGCAACTGGCATCACCCCCCACATTACAGCAACCGGCATCACCCCCCACATTACAGCAACCGGCATCACCCCCCACATTACAGCAACCGGCATCACCCCCCACATTACAGCAACCGGCATCACCCCCACATTACAGCAACCGGCATCACCCCCACATTACAGCAACCGGCATCACCCCCCACATTACAGCAACCAGCATCACTCCCCACATTACAGCAACCAGCATCACTCCCCACATTACAGCAACCAGCATCAACCCCCACATTACAGCAACCAGCATCACCACCCACATTACAGCAACCAGCATCACCCCCACATTACAGCAACCAGCATCACCCCCCACATTACAGCAACCAGCATCACCCCCCACATTACAGCGTCCAGCGTCACCCCCCACATTACAGCAACCAGCATCACCACCCACATTACAGCAACCAGCATCATCCCCACTTTACAGCAACCAGCATCACCCCCACATTACAGCAACCAGCATCACCCCCACATTACAGCAACCGCCATCACCCCCACTTTACAGCAACCAGCATCACTCCCCACATTACAGCAACCAGCATCACCCCCCACATTACAGCAACCAGCATTACACCTCACATTACAGCAACCAGCATCACTCCCCACATTACAGCAACCAGCATCACTCCCCACATTACAGCAACCAGCATCACCCCCCACATTACAGCAACCGGCATCACCCCCACATTACAGCAACCGGCATCACCCCCACATTACAGCAACCGGCATCACCCCCCACATTACAGCAACCGGCATCACTCCCCACATTACAGCAACCAGCATCACTCCCCACATTACAGCAACCAGCATCAACCCCCACATTACAGCAACCGGCATCACCCCCCACATTACAGCAACCAGCATCACCCCCACATTACAGCAACCAGCATCACCCCCCACATTACAGTAACCAGCATCACCCCCACATTACAGCATCCATCATCACCCCCACATTACAGCAACCGGCATCACCCCCACTTTACAGCAACCAGCATCACTCCCCACATTACAGCAACCAGCATCACCCCCCACATTACAGCAACCAGCATTACACCTCACATTACAGCAACCAGCATCACTCCCCACATTACAGCAACCAGCATCACTCCCCACATTACAGCAACCAGCATCACCCCCCACATTACAGCAACCGGCATCACCCCCACATTACAGCAACCGGCATCACCCCCACATTACAGCAACCGGCATCACCCCCCACATTACAGCAACCGGCATCACTCCCCACATTACAGCAACCAGCATCACTCCCCACATTACAGCAACCAGCATCAACCCCCACATTACAGCAACCAGCATCACCACCCACATTACAGCAACCAGCATCATCCCCACTTTACAGCAACCAGCATCACCCCCACATTACAGCAACCAGCATCACCCCCACATTACAGCAACCGGCATCACCCCCACTTTACAGCAACCAGCATCACTCCCCACATTACAGCAACCAGCATCACCCCCCACATTACAGCAACCAGCATCACCCCCCACATTACAGTAACCAGCATCACCCCCACATTACAGTAACCAGCATTACCCCCACATTACATTAACCAGCATTACCCCCACATTACATTAACCAGCATTACCTCCAGATTACAGCAACCAACATTACCCCCACATTACATTAACCAGCATTACCTCCAGATTACAGCAACCAGCATTACCTCCCACATTACAGTAACCAGCATCACCCCCACATTACATTAACCAGCATTACCTCCCACATTACATTACATTAACCAGCATCACCACCACATTACAGCATCCCCCATATTACCCCAACCAAAATCACATTACAGTAACCAGCATTACTACCCACATTACAGTAACCAGCATTACCCCCACATTACATTAACCAGCATTACCTCCAGATTACAGCAACCAGCATTACCTCCCTCATTCCAGCAACCAGCATTACCTCCCACATTACAGCAACCAGCATTACTACCCACATTACAATAACCAGTATTACTACCCACATTACAGTAACCAATATTACCTCCCACATCATCATCACTATTTATTTATATTGTGCCACTGATTCCGCAGCGCTGTACAGAGAACTCATTCACATCAGTCCCTGCCCCGAGAGAGAGAGAGAGAGATAGAGAGATAGAGTAGGGTCAATTTTGATAGCAGTCAATTAATCTACTAGTATATTTTTGGAGTGTGGGAGGAAACCCACACAAACAAGGGGAGAACATACAAACTCCACACAGATAAGGCCATGGTTGGGAATTGAACTCATGACCCCAGCGCTGTGAGGCAGAAGTGCTAACCACTTAGCCACTGTGCCACATTACAGTAACCAGTATTACCTCCCACATTACAGCAACCGGCCACTGATAGGCTATGTCCGGCCCCATTATCTTTCAGGTATTGTTAGGATGTAAGGCTAGTCAAGAGCGGCCCATCTAGCCAAGAGCCCTTCAGGTTTTTGCAGAAGTTCCAGTCCGCCCCTTGACATAAGTGGGGAACACCAAGTCAGAACATATGAGAGATGAGAAGGATAATAAGAGAGGGATTAAAGGAGTAATAAAAAAAAAATACATGCACTCGTACCTCCCCTCCTCCTATTCTTTTATCGATACCCTCCCCACCTTGTTCAAATTCAAATGAAAATAAATGTAAAGAAACTAAAATAAAGTAGTAATAAATGGTACAACAGAGTGGATAATAGAGTTAGAGAACATAGGTGAGGAAGTATAGGGAAAGTCAGGGGAGAGACCGAGCAGCATAAGAGTTCCTACAAGTTTGTATGTGTACATGAATATTTATTATATAGCTAGTGATATTAAATGGTCTATCAGTCAACCCTACCAGAAATTATTTTTTTATTTCAAAGTCTTGCTGAGTTTAATGTAAGAAAAATTAAAATACAGTACAAGGCTTGTATTACCAATAAATACATTTGTGTATATGTAAATTTATATATTTATTTAAATAATTTATTAAAAGTGCAAAATGTATTTGTTAAAATGTAATAGATATTTTTGATAGTTGAAGAATTTATGCTCAATTCCAGCCTCTGGTGATATGCCACCCATACCTGAACTATAGGTTCCGCCTAGAGGTGCTGAACACATCCCTGGTTGGCACTAGATATGCTAATGAGTGTAACTAGATACACCCCTTTGCCAGAGCCCCCTTCAATGGTACACTTGAGGAATCTCCCTGAAATGATTTTTCAAAAGTTGGCAAGTATGGTATAAGATTGATAACAAACAGTGTCCTGTATTTAAAAACATACAGTATGTGTTGTCATAATCTATTTAAAGCACTACATCCGACCATGCACTGCCTGCATCTTCCTTTGATTAAAGTGCTTTCAGCATGAACTCAAGTCTCCCTCCCCATTGTGTTGCCACTCAGCACAGAGCAGTCACATGGTACAGTGACTTTCGGTCTAGGTCACATGATGACGATCACATGGTGCACATCGTCCAATGGTACGCGACCATCTTTTCTGTCATGGCGGACGCCTTGTGATTAGGTGTCGTGTGTACGGGGTATAACTGGCCGTGGTGTCATGGATAAAGACCTGGTCCGGCAGTGTCTCAATTACCACGGCCCTACCCTGCTGTCCTTATTAAAGTGCGAACAGCATGAACACGCCGGCTTCAAGCAGCTGCTGGGAGACCTGTCCAAGTGGCCGCAGTACAGGTGATCTACTGGTCAGCGGTGTCCGGGACCGCTGGGGTGGGGGTTCGGGGATGTTCGCAATATGATGGTTACCGTACCTCGCAGTACGAGGTAGTGCAGGCGGCAGCTCACTGTTACCTCAGCCGCAAACTTTTGTTTGGACGAAGTGTACAGTATAAACCACACAGACACCAGGATCTGCAACGTGTACAGGGATCCCCTTCTGTAAATAGCCTGACACCAGTTCGACACTAGCCAAACTCCTTTCTTTAAAAAGCAAACAAACAAAAAAACCCACTAATGACATAAAACATTATAAAAGCACATGATACAAGCTGATCCATAAATTATTACCTTTCCAGAAGGACATGCAGCCTATACTTATTATTGTACAGTTTGTATGGGGGCAAAACAAAGAACAATAACTGTTAGACTAAAGGTGGAGGCAAATCTACATCCTTTTTTATGGGGGTAATTCTGAAAACAGTCAGTATGAAACACCTATTTTTTAAAACTTAACTAATAGTGTCCATACAGAATGTGATTTTGGTGGACAACGTAGTAGTTTTGGACCTAATAGGCCCCAAATTGCTGCACACATGGCCCCATAATGACTGCTGATCCCCTTGATTCAGATGTCTAGAAAGTGGACTGTTCAGGGCATATTCAATTGTTGGCGGAAATGCTAAAAATCTCACGCTCCGCGCACTTTTACTGTTATGTAAAAACCGTTATTACAGTAGTTTTCTCGCTGGATTTCAGCTTGCAGCTCCCTGAGCCACGAGCTGAAATCCAGCTTACTATTACAGTAATAACGGTAATAGTTTTAACGCCGTGGGGATATTCAACAATTGAATATGCCCCTTAGTATTTCACACATAAGCAATAGCTCCAATATTAACTGATAATTATTTTGATCCTTGCAAGATCACACATGCTTATACAGACAGATTAGTAATTGGATTAAGAAATAGGGAGTTGGTGTCCAAACCCCATAGGATATATAGTAATTAATTAAATTATGATTATAACTGTGATGAGAGGAATTTATTTTCATAGAACAAAATTGTGATATTTGTGCTGCACACATCAATAATGTTCTAATTGTCATGGCAGTTAGAGGCTGTCATAAAAGTGATGCTTCAAGTCCCTAAAGGTAATTGTTGCACGATGAGGTATATTTGTGTGTAGGCACCTCATTTAAGATGTCGTGTAGTTTTCTATGTCTTTATTTTGAGACAATTTATAGACATTTGTCATGATGTTACACAATCTACAAATTTGCATTTGTGTGTGTGCTGCTAATTATCACTTTACTGTTTTGATTCATCTTTTTAATCAGGAAGGAACGAAATCTTGATAACATCGAAATTCAACAGTTTATTGCAAGGAAAGCAGATCTGCTGTTTGCAGCTTCATGGAAATCAAATGTAGAAAAAAATACAGAATCACATGAAAAGGCAGAAGGTATTCTCAAATCTCTTTGTGTCTTTATGTGTATGTTTGAAAAATAGAGTATAATTAAAGTATCGGACTAAACAAACTGCTTGTTTGTATATTGACTTTTTTATGTTGTATTTTCTAGGGGGTGTGGGGATTGGAGGGGTTGTGACACTTAGGCCAGCTTTTTATTATTATTATTATTATTCATTTTTATTTATAAGGCGCCACAAGGTGTCCGTAGCGCCGTACAGGGACAAACAAATTACAATACAATGGGAGACAGCACAGTACAGTAAACAGTAAGCACAGTAACTCAATAAGCTCAATGCACAGCTAGAGAGGGCGGGGAAGGGGGAGGGAGGATCCGCAAACCACGGAGCCCAAGAAGGAGGGCGCAGAAGACAGGGAGACCCCCAGGGGGGAGGAGGGAGCGAGAGTGGACGTGGGGTGGAGGACCCTCGAGGAGGAGGGCTGAGTAGCTGGAGAGCAGAGTTAGAAGTGGTGGAAACAGGAGGAGAGATGGCCCTGCTCAGAGCAGCGTACAATCTAAGGAGAGGGGTGGACAGACAGAGAGACGCAGGGGAGAGAGGGAGAGTAGGGGGACGGAGGCAGAAGATAAGGTAGGAAGTTAAGTGAGAGACAGGCTTTAAGAAAAAGGTGAGTTTTTAGGGCCCGTTTGAAACTGGACATATTAGGGGAAGTTCTGATGGAGGGAGGGAGCTTGTTCCAGTGGAGGGGGGCAGCGCGGGCGAATTCTTGGATACGCGCTTGCCTTGCTTGTATTCCTCGCTATAAATGTTAGATATTGTACATTTCTGGATTATTAATATAAACTTTGGAGCATCCCAAAATTTTATGTTTTGGGGACTCTGTTAGCTCAGACAGTGAAATTCAAATTAAATCATAACAAATATCTCACATCTGCCTGGCCATACAGTAATTACATTTTTCCACCTAAATGGTTTTTGTGATGACACAGGCTTTTTTTCCACAAGTTTGATTCTCATGGCTTCATCTTCAAACATTGTGACTTTAGGATTGCCAGGGGAAACTCTTTTTAAGATATCAAGGGACTAGTGAAAACATTACAAACTCCACCAGTATGTCATTCTCCCGAGGTCACTGTGTTTCAGTTCCCAGCACGCATAGCATTTTTGCGCTGGAAGTTTAAACTGAATGATGTTGCAGGAGTGACACATTACTTGGTGCTTCAAACTGTTTGCTGGATGTCCGATTTCATCTTTTAAATGTGAATGTACATATACCAATTTTGTGATTTCACACTAGGTTGCTATGCGGTCATGCCCCCGTTGGAGCAGTTCATGGAGGTCCCTAATGGACAGAAGAGGGAACTGTTTTTTCGAGATGTTGAACGTGGTGATGTTGTAATTGGAAAAATCACTTCCATTCGTGACTTTGGATTTTTCATGGCTCTAATCTCAGTGGGCAGTGGTATTTTAAGAGATGTTGCACCATTAGAAATAAGTGTAAGCATTTAAACTACTGTTTCACTTACTAGGGGAAGCTGTTTTCTCATGAATACTTTTAAGGTGTTAAACGTATTGTATTTTTTCCATTAGGCATTGTGTCCTTTAAGAGATATGCCTTCACAAAGTAGTCATGGTGATCCATTATCGTATTATCAAATTGGAGATCTTATTCAAGGTAATGCTAGTTTTGTATATACTACGTTTCAAAGTATAGTGCTAAGGAACATATCTGTGCTTTATCTGGAAACTGAAAGCTGATTTCAAGATTTTTGGGGTCTCCATTAAATTTAAGATTCACATAATCTAGTTGCAAATAGTGATCAGCATTTATTTCCTGTATATTTGACAAGTTTTGGTCAAGATTCTTGTTCTGATACACCACTCTCACTGTTAAGGTTAGTTGGCATGACATATACATCATCACATGCTCCTCAAACTTTCCACATGCCACTCAGATATCCCATATGCCCTCAGAACCCCATTGCCAGAAAGTTCCCCCTTTGCCACTAGGACCCACACTTGCTCCAAAATTCACCCATACACCTTCAGACTTCCAAGAGGTCACATGATGCAGATGCTGGCTGCTCTATTAACGATCAGGCTTATTCTTTGCGTTCTCCCAGCTACAGGACCACTGTAACAGATTGCAATCTGTCAATTTTTATAAAGTGGTGGGAGGCTGAAATTTGGAATTGCACTTCTTTGAGCTAGGACACCCACTACCCCCTTCCCAACTATAGATCTGTCAGCAGATTTTAAATTTGCCCCCCAGCCTTGCAATGCAACATCATTTTGCCATGAAAAATTGTTCCTTTTTTGCTTTGCTCGTGTGGGTTTTCTCCGGGTGCTCCGGTGTCTTCCCACCCTCCAAAAACATACTGTTAGGTTAATTGGCTGCTATCAAACTGACCCTAGTCTCTTTCCCTCTGTCTGTGTGTGTGTGTGTGTTAGGGACTGTAAGCTTCAATGGAGCAGGGACTGATGTGAGTGTGTTCTCTGTACACCGCTGCGGAATTAGTGATGCTATATAAATAGCTGATGATTATGTTAAATGTAAACCTAACTGTCTATACTGTGGATCAAGGGTTGGGTATGTTTGTATGGTATACTATTTAAAAAACATGCTATGCAAATCTCGGTATGACTGGGTAGTGTTAATTGTCCTCTTTAGTGCTGTTTGTAGGATATTAATATTGCAGTTGTCACTGGCATTTGTGATCTGTGAAGAAGTTTAAAGTGCTGAACCAGTATCCCAGCCTTTCTCTCACTTCCTAGCAATGACCCCCTGGAGGCACTTTATTTAAGCAGTTCCCATACTTGTCAATATGTGAAAAAGGATTGGTAAAAGAAATTATATTAATTAGATCTGTTTACTTGTATCTATTTTATAGTTCTATTTTAATTTATAGCACGAAAATACAAATAAGTTGACATATTATAAATATATTTATATATTACACTGTAGTCGAAGTGCAAATTTAGAAGTGGCAGTATGGAAGATGTAAGTGAATGGAATTTGATAGTTCTACAATCCAATCAGTAGGAGAAGTGGCAGTGGGACATACTATCGTATCCCAGCCCACTTCGACCACTGTAAAATATATATTTATGGGGCATTAATGGTAAATTTTCTTTGGTGATTAATTTACAATTCTTGAAATTCTAGCTGCCATAAAGGACATTGACCGTTATCATGAAAAGATCACTCTGTCTTTGCATAAATCTTCACTTCCAACACACTTGTCTTATGTTAAGCTGGGAGTTATAACCTCTGAAGATATGCCTGAATACTACAAGTAAGAGCATCATGATGTACTTTTGATATGTATTTTGCTTCTGTATGAATTCTGACAATGGAAATTTCATACATGGCTTCACTAATTGTAACAAATATTTAATAATTTATAGATCTGCTTTGTCATTCATCCATTAAGTTTAGATATAGTAACCAATCAATCTTGATTCAAGCCTTTTAATCACTGATGCTCAGCATATGGAATTATGCAATTTCTTCGCAGACACTTATTAATTCTGAGGTCAGAGCGTGAACAGAGACTGTCCATAGATCATTCTCTGCGGAGTCCTACAACAGTAAATTATATTAATCATGGGTTATTTGTACTCTCAAATAAGACTATGTATGTAAATGCAACATTACTGAAATGTAATGGGGCCTTCTGTAATTTCTATTGTTAAAAGATATATATGTATAGTTAATCTGTCTTTGTTTTTGGATTATAGAACATCCATTACAGCTTGTTGATGCTATTGTTTTTGTGTTGCACATGTGATGTCACGGTGTGCTGAGAGCATATCTTCAGCCTACAAAGTGTTTCATAATATAGTGATCATTGATTTTTTTGATCATTGTGCCTTCCTGTTCACTTCATAAAACTTTTTAGAGTACATGAAGTAAAACCTGTGTTTTGGGCTGTAAATCAAGTTACGATGTAAATGGGAATATGGCTCAATGAGCCCTTTGTGAAACATTTGTAGGGTCATGGTCAGCAAAGTGACCACAGTGTATGTACAACCCATAAATAAATGTTTGCAAGTCCTCAAAATAATTTGTAGCTAATTGTGATGAATATATATTTATTACTGGTTAAATTTATTTTCTCCAAGGCAGAGTGCTGCTCTCTCAAGCAACAGTGACACTTACGAAAAGGTCTTGCGGAAATCCTTGGCATTCTCCAACCCATCTACTGTTGAATTTCTCTTGAATACACTTGGATTTGATGAATCTAAACCACCATCATTAATCCGAGGCCTTCAAAGGTAATATTGCATAACAGGTTCTCAATCTGTGGTACAAGGAATACTTTGGTCTGGTAAAGATAACACAAAATATCATTTTATTAGTAAATCATTTATATACAATGCTAATCAGTGTTATTTAAAAAAAATTCAAGTGCATAAGAAGTTGCTTAGTATAAACATACTCTACATTAGGGTGGTACTATGTTTAAATGTACACAGCTTAGGGGATACTTTGTAAACTTTTACCATCACACGGGGGAGAAAGATAAAGCAACCGTGATATAACATTGGCAAATCATGAGTTGCATATGTATACTGAAGTATAGACAACTACAACACATATTTAATTATAGGAAATACATAAATTGTTCTTTGATGCAATGTATCTGATTAGTAGAGAACTTGGTGAAGTGAATAACACTGACCTTGTTAATTCAGGTGCCACATTCACTGCACATCTCTTGTCCTAACAGAATGAAACTTTAACATGGGTTCAGTGTGCCAGACTGACCACTTTGTTCTCCCAGTTGTGATCCACCCAAGTTTCAGAGGTTCCAATAAATTAGGTTTAGTGGGACCTCACAGAAGTGCTAGTGATCTAAAGAGGAAAGCCTCTAATGTCAATGCACTGTTGTTGCTCATGGCACCGTTTTACTTGTTGTAAAGTATTCCCAGTCACTGAAGAATTCTTGGTGGAATCATTCGGTAATTCTTACATAAATTGATCCACTGATCACTTCACCCCCTATGACAGTACATCAGCTGTCTGTGTGATTTGTCTTTATCCATGCTGATAATAACATTAAAGAGCTGCTGAGCCTAAAATACAAGTTGCTTTCATAGGAAACAAGCAAATTTGTTAAATATTTCATTTGTCAGGAGTTTTAAGTGCTCGTTGTTTACATTAAGGTAAGGTTGTCAGTCATTTTCGGCTTAGAATTTTTCCCAAAATTATCTTTAAATAGGTCTACTGACAAGGAGTTTAGTGTACAATAGGAAAAAAAAAACCACTAATCAAACCCCTTGTTAAAATATATTTAAATTTGATAAATGCTTAAATGTTTACATATATATGTGAATATTGTGTTGCACCTTTATATGAAACTTGGATTTTCAGTTTAGTGTTCTTTTTTTTTTCCTCCATAATTTGTTTTAAATCAGAACTGGAAAACAATAAATCAATCTAAAGGTTCAAGAAAAATGCCTGCTGTTTTGTAAAGGTACTTTAAAGGTTAAGCAATAGTGCAAAAGACGTCTTAAGAGTAGGAGCCTTTAAAGGGCAAAAGACGTGTATTATGCATAAGTGGTAAATGAAGATCAACTGTATTGGATGTAAACAGTGACATCATTCAGTCACTGTTGCCAAAATGTTATAGCAACTGTAGTAGTAATGTATCAACTCATATTTTCCAATTGATGAAACCAATTTAGGTTACATGTAACTGTACAATTACATTGAAAAATATTTTTCTTTTCACAGGGAGAATTTTTCTGATCAAGACTATGCTCCCATTTTACGAAGGAAGCAGTCCTCATCATGGGCATTGAAGTGGTAAGTGTCTTGTTTTGGTTTGTGTGAAAAGACATATCTGCTAAATATGGCAAGTGCTTTAACATACTCCCTTTTGTATTTTGCTCTCACAGTGTGAAAACAGGTGTTGATTACTTTAAGCTGGGTCGTCACGTAGATGCGATGAATGAATACAACAAAGCTTTGGAAATAGATCACAAAAATGTTGAAGCTTTGGTAGCACGAGGTGCCCTGTGAGTATTTGGTAACTTAAAATCATTTGAAACTAATAGAATACTGCCGAATGTGTCTTGTCGCTCTCATTTACGTAAAATAGCAAAAAAGATAAAGGAGAGATAAAAATGTTAATAGACAAAAAAGTGATTTCTGTAGTTGGTATTGTTCTAGTGAATGAGCATATGTAAATCTATGATGGCAGATCAACCTTAAATAATAATTCCACCCAAAACTGGAAAATTTGTTTCAGGTGAAATTATACTTAAAGCACTTTGGAAGTGCAAATTATGCTGCCTGTACCTCCCCACAGACTTGAACTCTCTTTATCAAACCTGATAAAAAGAGCAGGAAAAAAAGGCAGGTATTTGGTTCACTTTCCCATATTGTATACTCTGTATGAACAGCCGTAAATAAACTCTGCAGAAATTGTTCATAAATATAGCACACAATGCCCAATGCAAATCCACCGCAGCTAGAAATAACTTCCTGCAGCTACGGAGACGGAGAGTGGTGTCTAGTTTAGACTGATCTTCAGAACACAGCTGAAATCGGGCAGGAGGTGCTTTATATGCTGCCTGGTGTCTATCCCTCCCTCTAGGGCCCAGCATGTCAGCAGAGGACAGCCCCCTTGTGACGCGACTGCCGAGTGTATGTCAGCGTTTGTCGAGTCTGGCCACATCTGATCCGGCATCCTACTGTAGCCCTGGCTCTGCAGCGGCCTTGCCTAGCAGGCTTCAAGCCCCACTGAAAGCTGGCTGCATCTTTAACACCCCGGTCTTTCGGGAAGGAGTGTCCTCTTCTGGGCCTTCTTCAGTTGGTCTGGATGTAGTCAGAGCTTTGAAGGTCTATGTGGAAAGGACTTCTGCTTGTCGGAGAACTGATTCTCTTTTTGTGCTTTACGATTCCTCTAAGAGAGGATGGCCAGCCACCAAGCAAACTATTGCTCGTTTGATTAGGTCTGTGATTAGGCATGCCTATATGAGTATGAATCGGCCTGTGCCTCGGATTCTCACGGCGCACTCTACCTGTGCGGTGGGGGCATCCTGGGATGCTCGTCATGGGACTTCTGCAGATCAGCTGTGTAGGGCGGCTACCTGGTCCTCTGTCCATAACTTTACACGTTTTTACCAGTTGAACATTTTTGTATCTTCGGACGAAATATTTTACGGGTAGACCAGACCAGATCATTGTCACCCTAAGGGGACTACTTTGGAAGGTCCCCATGGTAGCAGTGTCCCCCAGAGTGTATGATGGAGAAAAGAGGATTTTTGTATTTACGTTAAATCTCTTTCTTTGAGTCCATCTGGGGGACACTGCGTTCCCTCCCTTTTGCTGTTCTTTTGATTTGATTAGATTTGTGCCCTTTTTTTCTTGGGACTTTATGTATTACTGAGGTCTACAGGGGTTGCAGAGGGGAGGAGTCATCAGCAAGTTTAGTTATTATCTATTTAAGTGTCATTTACAACCGCCCTCAGACAGCCCCATGGTAGCAGTGTCCTCCAGATGGACTCTTAGAAAGAGATTTAACGTAAGTACACAAATCCTCTTATTGTCTTGGTGTTATAGTGTCCATGAGTAAGGGGGATTCTTTTAATTTTGAAAATTCACCTTTTCAAATTTTATATTCCTAGTCTAGTGCATTATACAAAGATCTCTAGTGCAAGTACGAAAAATAACCCCACACACTTATCCTGAAACTCATAGATTTACAACATGTAAACTACCGGTTATAATTGTTTTTTAGATGCAAACAAACGTATATAAATATAAAACAAAGAAAATT
This sequence comes from Mixophyes fleayi, assembly GCF_038048845.1. Lineage (NCBI taxonomy): Eukaryota > Metazoa > Chordata > Amphibia > Anura > Limnodynastidae > Mixophyes > Mixophyes fleayi. The sequence goes on from NC_134404.1 coordinate 113,809,023, forward strand.
GCACAGAAATACACACTTGTTCACTGCTCAACACTCAAATGAGACAGGCAGACCTGGTGCACGGTTGCGCTTTGTGTTTTGCCTACTGCTTTGTGTGTAGACATAATTGCATTCTGTTCAAATCCCTATAAATTTAGTAAAAATCCTCTTTATAAATTGTTTGATTTATGTGAGTGATACATGTGAATGGAACAGAACACACACACTTAAGTGTAAAGCATACCAGTGCACCCTCCACTGCTTCATCTTACCGACATCCTCGGATTTGAACAGAGTAGAGCAAAAGTCAGTCTATTCATGCTAATCATCTCTAATCTGATGGCGTTTGAATTGTGACGTTGCAGAAGAGTGCGGCAATGCTCACAGAAGATGGAAAGGAACTGCAGGAAAGTGTGTGTGTATGTATATGTGTGTGTGTGTATGTATGTATATATATATATATATACATATACACTGTTACAGATATGGTAGATATATAGAAACCGCTTACAGGGAGTATATGGTATTTTGTCTTTTTAACCCCTAGGAAGAAGAAACTCCACAAAACCTGGAGCTAGCCTTTTAATATATGCTTTTTTTTCTACCAACAGTGCAAATAAGTGAATAATAATTTGCAAATCATCTTATCAATTGAGTGAGAGATATTGTCTGTAAAATACTGTGAATTTCCATTTAACATTCTCCAGGAGACTAAAGTATGAGATTGAACTATCATGTTTTCCCTGTTCTAAACACTAATAGGTTCAGTGTACACTGTATACAATAGCTGATAAAGCTCATGGTAGATACAGATTACAAAAGGTTGTAATTGTGATGGCATGGCATTCCGAAATATGTTTATTAATGTCAATCTATGTAAAGTTGTTATGGGTTTGTTCATAAATGATATATTCAAAGTTTAATCACTTATTTCTGTTTTTTTATAGATATGCAACAAAAGGAAGCTTGAATAAAGCAATAAATGATTTTGAAGTTGCATTAGAAAATTGCCCAACACATAAGAATGCAAGAAAATACCTGTGTCAGACACTTGTAGAGAGAGGAGGACAGTAAGTATACACATTTAAATATTTGGAATTAAGTTTTTCTTCCAATATTGCTTTCATATGACTCCCCTTATCACCAATTAAAGTTCTAAATCTTTAAAGGACTTGATTCAACTATGTTCTAACCCACTTCTGCTCTCCCCTGCCCATTGCCAGGTAACAGTGGGACAGGGTTTTACTGTGGAACCTTTACCCCTTGCAGTATAATCACTAATGGAACCACTGAATTTTCTGAGCCCTCAAGGCTCTGGAGAATTGTAGCGGAAAGCGCAATATATGCTTGGGTTGAGTGCCACAGTATTATATTATATGTATGTATTTTAAATTGTCTGGCTTCCTATTGTGATGATCAAAATGCAGTTTTCTCCCACATCCATTTGGGGGTATAGTGTAGTGTTGGCTCTACCGACCTCCCCACCCTCTACTGTACCCCCCTACCTGTTAGTTTAGTGCCACAGCATGTAGGGTACTGTGGGACTGCTAGGCAGCCAATTTTAAGGTGTTCGATTAATTTATTTTGTTTGGAGGCTTTTGCCTCTGTTCTTGTTTTAGCCGCGCCTGCGCCTCAGGCTGATTGCCGGCACCTGTATTGATTCTGCAGCGCTCGGCACGCACGGCTTATGGTGGGGCTGGGCAGCCAGTTCCAGACAATTTTAGGGTTTACTCCACAAGGTTGAGCTGCTACTTGGTTCTTCGCTCACACGTTATACAGGTTTAATGTTTTTGCATCGGGATGCAAGTTTTGGGAGAAAGGTGCTTTGCGCCTTTTCTTCTGAGTGTACCCAGCCGTGATGGCAGCTTTGGGATGTCCCTAGTGTCTCTTAATTTGATGTTGGAGAAAATAGGATTTTTATACTTGTGTAAAATCCATTAATCCAATGGATGACACCAGCCGCCTGCCTACCCTTGACGCTCTAATTTCTCCTTTTGTGTGACATGTTTTTTTGTTCAAGAGAATGTTATTCTTTCTCTCTCTGTTTTTTCTCTCTCTATTATCTCCTTTTCTGTGGGGTTTGGGTAAACATAAGCTGAAGCCTAAACAGGAAGGGGGAAGAGGTATAAAGACGGAAGAGCTATGGCTAACATAACAACTTTCTTAAAATGCCCAATGCCCTATTCCACTACACTATACCCCCAATACCTCCGGTGTCCCCCAATGGACTAGGAGAAACTGATTATATGCAAGTATAAAAATCCTATTCTGTAATCTGGCAGTGACTGTCAATGTTTTTTTGAAAGCACATTTTACTGACATTTGAAGCAAATATTCAAGGATAAGGAAAGGGAGGGAATGTGGTAAAATAACGGATTGTGTTTTGAGCATCCGTTTTATAAAAACATGTGGGTATGTTCTAATTTTAGGCTTGAAGAAGAGGATAAGCTACTGAATGCCGAGAGTTATTACAATAAAGCGTTGGCTATAGACAAATTATTTACAGAAGCGGAGGAAGCATTGAACAAAGTGCGACAGTGTATACAGGTGATCCTTTATTTTCTCTCAATCTGCAATACACAAGGCAAATATAAAGCAATATTTGTACAATTTGTATTCTGTTTTATTTTTTTATGGCTAGGTTACTTTAAATAAGAATCAGTTACTGAAAGAGAAACAGGCTTGGGTAACCTACAGCTCTCTATCTTTAGTTGAGTTACAAGTTGCAGCATGCTAGCCCCCAGGTCTTCTAAATCAGATCTTCCTTAACATCATAGTTGTATAATACATGAATATATTGTTTCCTGTAATACTGATGATGTGTCTTTTTATGTATGTGTCTCCTCCTGCTTTGAACTGCTGGTGCTGTTGCTGTGAACATCCATTATTGATCTCCCATATTGAAAATGGACTTTGATTCCTAAACTTCCACCTGTAATGGATCTGGGTCGATATAAACTGGTTTGTATGAAATATTTTGTCAATATATTCCCATTTCTGTTGTCCGCCATTTCACTTTGGGTCTTGCGGGTGCACTGCTTTTGCCTTGATCTCCCTCTAATTCTTTGTGCGTTCACGCACATTTGTATCGTGCTGTTATGGAAATGGATACATAATGGGTTGGCTTCCTAAATGTTAACTGGCAATTTATTTACTACTTGTTTCTCCCCTTTCCCTTATATTTATACTTTTTTTTTTTACATATATTGCTTCTTCTAAATCTATGCTTTAAAAATGGCATCTTTTGTATCCTGTTGTGCGGGTGGTGGGACTGCTGAATATTGCCTCTAAAACTTTTATGTAATAACAATATTTTTTTTGATGACTGGGTTTAAAAAAAGAAATCTATGGAAAAAAGAGAGAAACATGATGAAAAGGAAGAAAAAGCCAAAGAAAAGAAAATAGAAACTAGTGCAGAGAAACTGCGTAAACTCCTAAAAGAAGAAAAGAGGTACAAATATTTTATCCTGTTTGCTGGGACCTGAGCAGCCACCTAAAAGGGAATGCCTTTAAATTCCCCATTCACTTCTGCGTGCAGCATTCTAATGGGGGTCCATCCTGTGAGACTCTCACGGTTCCTTAAATGCAACAGGGAGTGTAAATCCACAGAGAAAAATTCAAACTGACAGAGGAAATGTAATTAAGGAGAGACCCGATTGGACAGACACCTACCTATCCAATCGTGTCCTGCCTTTACAACACTGTTCCAAGTCCGTTTGAATTGTTCCCTCTTCTTCAGCCATCTGAAGGATTGGAAAATACAGCTAGTACTGGTGGTAGTATGAATGTGACAATGGAAGCTCCAGGGAAGTGGCTTTATAAAAACACTTCACGATATGCACCTTAGGGGGAACGTTTTGCTTTAATCAATAAATGTGTCAGAAATTGGGCATTGCTGCATACCAGCTGCATCTCATAGCTGCCATCTAAACAATACAAAAGGAAATATAATCCAGAGAGTTGTCGCGTTTTGTTTCAGTGCAGTCAGATATGTGTAATTGGTACTGTCTGAATGTATGTATATTACTTGACATAAAAGGATTGCTTTACATTGACAGGCCAATTTTGGTCACTAAGTTGCTTTTGTTAATTACTTTGTTGATGATGCTAGAAAGAAGAAACGCAAACAAAGATCTTCATCTTCCTCATCGAGTAGTTCTTCCTCTGACTCATCTGACTCTGAATCCTCTTCATCTTCTGCCAGTCATAAAAAACACAAAAAACAAAAGAGGCGTAGAAAGCATTCAGTGTCATCCAGCCACTCTAAGAAGCATTCTTCTAGTATGCATTCTCATAATGAAGACGAACAGTGTACCCCTCCTGCAGACACCACAGCCTCCTTTATGAAATTAGACACTCGCAGAACATCTGATGTCCGGGATAGACCAGGTTATCACCAGAGATCTGTAGAAGAGAACGAAAGGCATCGTTCCCTATCTTCCTCATCATTGGAATTCATGGATCCTTTGGGAGGTAGGTCTGAAGATTCAAGAGATTCTTACAGCAGTGCAAAGACTCAGGCAAGCAGTGGCATATCATACAGTGCTCTGACCAGTAAGTACAGATCTAGCAGAAGGGATTCTACAGACTCCTACCAGAGAAGATCAGAGGATAAACTGAAAGATAATTATGCTAATCGACATGACAAACAGAAATCATTCAGCCGAAAGTCTGAGTCTTATCAGAGTAAGGATCGTATTTCTGATTATGGAACTACTGAAAGAAAGTCTAGTGGGAGTAATAGTAGAACACATGAACAGACTCTCCAAAGTAGTACAAGTAAATCTCACAGGGATGGCAAAGAGACAGACACAGCACAGAATGGTAATGCAACAGCCAATAAGGCTTTGCCGGGGAATTTACTAAACCTTCTCAATCAGATTGCTGAATTTGAGAAGGAGAAATGTGTCCAGCAAAATTGTAAATAAAATAAAAAATGTGTCTGGCTCCTTAAAATGGTTCTTTATTCTAAAATAAAATATATATTTTGTGTGTTTACAAAATACATTTGAAGTCCTCCTTGAACTACTTATTTTGTCTAACTTTGCTTTTTCTTTCTGGAAGTCCAAAAACGTATTGTGCTGCAAAGGCATTCACAGTGCTTTGACTTGTAAATTAATTGTTTTGTTATATTACTCTATGCACAGTAATATTTAAAGTGCATCTCTGCACATAATGGAGGCGGCCATTTTGTAAGCTGGGCCAACATTCATGAGAATGCAGCCTTTTACGGGGAATCGGTGAATGTACCTTGGTGTAGTAATTGGTTCCAAGGGAGTTGTTAGATTGCATTGTCACAAATATTGGATCAGTCCATAAAATATCTACTTCCATTGAGTGTAGGCGACAGGTGCACCTTAATACATTACATAATATGATGAATTGATGTGGCTTTTCAATTCCATTTGCTTTGATACAATTATATTGCATTCTTGGACAAAACTGTACATGTAAAGTCATTAACTTTGCAGGTTTGCATGAAAATGTATGTTGACACATTTTTGTAAACATGCAGCACAAAATCTGCTTCTACATTGGGTATCATTTAACAAAAATAGATAAACAATATTGGTAAAATTAAACTCCTTATAAACGACTGTTGGTTTTATTTTATTTCTTAATAAAAAATATTGTGTTTACTAAATATATTTATATACATTTTTTGCAGCCTTTCCATGGTATTCTTTTATGGCATTTTAATATCAACTTCACCATCCGTCGCGCTTTCACTGAAAACACTGATTCAATAGTGTCCACTAAAGAAGGACATAGATTCGGGCAGATTAGTGAAGAGATATGAGTGGAAAGAGATTAAAAAAAAGTCAAATAAAACAGGTGTTTTAGTAAAAACATTAACCTATTCAGTGAGACGGTGCTAAGATGGATTTAATTTGCAAACATAACATGTTACATTAATTCATGCATGTTAAAATTCTGTATTTGTCTCCTTGGTATTGGGTATGATTGTGTTAAACCCCACCATGTGATGAACATGAAATTATACATTTGTTCACCTAGATATATTTGTTCCCCATTGTATCTTTCATATGGAAGTTGACTTACCCTGATTTTGCAGGTAGAGGTAAAATAATATATTGTGGTCAGGATGCCACATTAGATAACCTGTGAGATCTCGGTGCGCCAGTAAACAAGTGATTAATGTATGCTTTAGAGACTTGGTTCTTATCGAGCTTGAATTGTTAATGCAGAGATCGCTGGGTGTCCAGATGACCAGTCAACTATGGTTATGGAAGATTTGGAATACATTTATAAACACATAGGATAATAACTGTGGTTCCTACTTGGGGAGATGTTTTTTTTAAAAAGGGAAAATGCATCAACATAAATTACATAATCTGGTTGGTTAATCTCTGTACAGATTTGTAACCAGTAGAAAGAGCCACCTGACTTGTCATCGATGGATACCCGCCCATAAAGAAGCTATGGATACAATGTATCTCACTGAGGAATCCATATAGCATTATAATGTTTTCTAAGCATATGTGCAAAAGATCATACTCATTTTAACTCTCTTCTCAAACATAAGAGATATAAGCTTTATATATTGTTTAATGAAAGTATTACTAGAAGTGTTTTTTGAACTAAAGAGCAATAAAACAGTTTAGCATACCAGTACACCTCCACCCCTTAGGCCATATTGAAGGGTAATTTCGGGCATAGAGAATGTTTAAAGTAAGGGAATAGAAATAGTAAGTTCTTTAGGCTGTCTTTTGCATTTATATTTTTTGTATGACAATTTATCACCACCATATTTATTTAGTCAGCATTGTGAATATTTTGTCATGTTAACCTCCATTTAATTTTCTCATTCATCCATTCTGGGGGACACTGCTACAATGGGGTTGTATGAGGGCGCAGGAGTTGGCACTTAAACAGTTAAACTACACTGAGGCTGTTTAGTTTACTTAAGTGCCCAAGGAGTTGGGCTGTCTGGTACTGTGTCCAGTACTTGTTGCTAGATTAGTGTAGTTTTTATTTTAACTCTTGGTTATTTTTATTAGAGAGTGAGGAGATATAAGTGCTGCTGGCACCGCTTATATCGGTAGTGGGACGCGATAGCGTTCCATATTGTGGACTTCAAAAGAGTCTGAAAATTACATTGGGTGCACATCCCTTTATGCCGTGACAGCCGCAGGATTGCAGGCTGTCACAGTTTCCTCCGGTCAGATCCGCGTTGCCACCGGCATGGAGCACTGAGCCCTGTCAGGTGTAAGGCCATTTAGGGAGATACCAAGTCCCCTGCTGAGGCGAAGGGGGGGCATGGATCTTCGCGGCCAGAAGGAATAGGGCGGAAGGTGGTTCTGATCAGAGTAGTGACAAGCTATTCTCTGATATCGGATGGAGACTGGAGGGAGATTTCTGTTGACTGTGTCGGGAGGAGACTTTTGTGAGAGGCTCCCCTAACACTTGGTACCTTCCGGAACGGGAAGGATTTGCGCCCGTACTCAGCAGTGCACATGGTATGCTGACAGAGATTGGGGACAATGTTGAAGTTTGGCTGTGGCTGACTCCCTCTTTCACGATCCTTCAGCTAAGTCCCCTGAGGGGATTTATGATTGTATAACTTTCCTTATATTTTTTATATAGCAAATTGTTATTCTCAGTTTAAACACTTAGAATTTCTTTACATGAGTATGCAGACATCTTTGGGACACATAAAACAGAGGTTTTTACTGTTTGTAGGCATTAGCCTGGGACAAGCAAATAATAAGTTTTTTTTCACTCTGGAGACTGTGTGTGGGGGGAAAAAAATTGTCGTCATGTCTGATAAAGGTAAAAGCACTATAGTTAAGTTTTAGGCTTACTCTGTGCTGCCAAACTTTCTGTGGGTTAACAGGACCAGGTGACTGTGTGCGCGCAGTGTGAAGTGGGAGTCGGTGGAGCACAGGTGGTCGCTGCAGTGACAGTGGAGGAGCCAGCATGGGTTTCCTCGCTGACACAGTCTGTAGCTATGTTAGCTAAGCTTATTAACAGGCTGAGATTGCGACCATGGTGGTAGGGGCCCCTACGGGGTCTGTCCCATCTACCTCAGCCGGTAATGCGATGGCTATTTCGCAGGTTACTGAAGGGGGACATGTCTTAGACTACTTCTATTGCCCCTCAACCTGCTCAGATAGAGTCAGCTTGGTCATCTTCCCTGGGAAAGAGATTGGACCGCTTGAATAGGTTGTTAGACTCTCCAGGTATGGTAACACCTAGGAACAAGAGGCAAAAATCCTCTCACACATTTTTTTTCTCTGTCAGATTCAGAGGGGTCTTCTGAAGAAGAGGGGGAAGTGATTGAGGATTCAGATTCTACCCAGTTGGGTGATTGGGACAAGTCCGTAAGCAACCAGGGTATTCAGGATCTGGTTATGGCAATACGTCAGACCTTTAATCTGGTAGAACCAGAGGAGCCGGGTCCTTCGAACCAGGGTCTGTTCACTCGTAAGAGACCTAAGGTGGTATGTTTTCCTTCCTTGGTGGAGCTTACAGAGATTGCTGAGGCAGCTTGGAAATAGCCAGATAGAACATTTTCTGTTCCGCGTAGATTTGCAAAACTATACCCCTTACAGGAACAGGAAGTGGCGCACTGGGAGCAGGTTCCCAGATTACACACGCCAGTAGCTCGGTTGGCTCGCCATACCACCTTACAGGTGTCTAGTTCGGCTGTCCTTCAGGCCCTTATGAACAGGAAAATAAAGTTGTCTTAAGTCTATAAATTTGTTGTGGGTTCATCTTTCAGACCCATTTTTTCTTCGGCATGGGTTGCTAGAGCCATGGAATCCTGAGCTGATCAAGGCGTCGTCTCGGCTAGTCCTAGAACATCAACTGAGTCTCACCATTCCGATCTTGGGATCATTTATAATCCAACCTACTTGTTCCAAGTCTCAGTTCCTTCTCAAAGGATGATATTTCTGGGTCTTCTAGTGGACACCAGGTGTCAGAAAGTTGTCCTTCCGGAACCAAAGGCTTGTACGTTAAGGAAAGCAGTAAGAAGGCTCCTGCGTCAGTCACGTCCTTCCATTCTTTTAGGCATGAAGCTTCTGGGACACATGGTGTCCACGTTCGAGACTCTTCCATACGGTCTTTTCCACTTTCGGAGATTTCAATGGGATCTTCTGAGGCAGTGGTCAGGATCTCCTCTTGAACTCGATAGTCAATGTATGATCCTTTCAGCGAAAGCTAGTCTCTCTTCTTTGATGGTTGGATCTGAGCCACCTGACGGGGACGATCCTTTGTTCCTTGGTACTGGTCTTTGATAACTACAGATGCCAGCCTTCAGGGTTGGGGAGCTGTAGTTCTCAGTCTCTGTCTACTGGGTCTGTGGACAGGCACGGACCGGCTCCGGCAAGTCAATATTCTGCAACTGAAGGTGATGATTCTGGCCTTTTGGGGGGGGGGTGCTGCCTCGATTACAGGGCAGACTGGTATATCTCCAATCAGATGCGACTGCGGTCGCATATACAAACCGACGGAGGAACAAAGAGTGCGGAGGCCATGAAGGTGACGAACCAGATCTTCACCTGGGCCGAAGCTTTTGTTCCAGCCATCTCGGCGGTGTTCATTCCGAGGGTAGAGAATTGGAAGGAAGATTTCCTGAGCAGACATTCGTTCCTTCCAGTGGAGTGGTCCCTCCAATCTCCAAGTTTTTCAGATGTTGGTTCAGAGATGGGGTCGACCGGATCTGGATTTAATGGCATCCGGACACAATTGTCAGGTTCCCAGGTTTTGTTCCAGAACCAGGGACCCCCAGGCGGTAGTGGTGGATGTTTTGACAATGGACTGGGAATTTCAACTATATCTCTTTCCGCCGATTCCCATGATTCAATGGGTTCTCAGATGGGTTTGTCTGGTTGGTATTCCGGTAATCTTGGTGGCTTAGAATTGGGTCAGACGTGTTTGGTACACCAACGTTCTACAATTGGCGGACGGACCGAGTTGGGCCCTTCCTAGTCGTCCCAACCTGGTAAGTCAGGAGCCGTTTTATCATCAAGATTCTTATCGTCTGGCTTTAATGGCATGGCTGTTGAGGCAGGCATCTGAAGATCCAAGGGTTTCTTGCAAAGGGTTGTGCAAACCTAGATGCGAGCACGTAAACCTTCCTAAGCTCCTATATAATCACAGGGTGTGGTGAGCTTAAATTAGATGGTGTGAACGTCATTGTTTCAGAGCGGACTTTTTCCAATTTTCCCGTCTGTTGGCTTTCCTACAAACAGGTTTGGAAGCAAGACTTCGACTGACTTTTCTGAAAGTTCGAATATCTGCTTTATCAGTATTCTTTCAGAGAAGATTGGCAATTCCAGACGTTTGTACTTTTTTCCAGGGAGTGTTACGGGTTCAACCGCCTTATGTTCCGCCCATGGCACCCTGGGATTTGAATTTGGTGCTGGAAGTTCTTCAGAAGGCTCCTTTTGAACCTTTTACGTTTGATTTATTTAAGACTTTTAAAATGGAAAATTGTTTTTCCTTTCCCTACTCCATGGCAGCCCACACAATGGGTTAATCCCCTGATCAGCTAGAGTAGACAGGAAGAATTTTGTCCCACCTGCAGTGTCGGACTGGGGCATGAAAGGCCCACCGGGGAATGCAACACTAGGGGCCCACCAAAGGGGTTGTGGTCAGCCATCATAGAGGCGGAACCAGACACTAGATGGGGAGTGGTCAGTCCACGAAGGACAGCTAGCACCTTAGTGCAGTATATAAAGAATGCAGTGTGTGTATAAAGAATACACAGTCTTGACCTGCCCCTTAGATTGGGCAGAACAGTCACCAAAAAGCAGGATTGTCTCACTAGACCAGGCTTGGCTAACCTATGGTACTCCAGGTGTTGTGAAACTACAAGACCCAGCATGCTTTGCCAATATATAACAGCTTATTGCTGTAAGGGTATGCTGGGACTTGTAGTTTCACAACACCTGGAGTACCACAAGTTAGCCAAGCCTGCACTAGACTCAGAACATTTGACAGACTGTCCTACCTGTTGTTGTCACTTTTACCACCTGTGGCTGCTGGTTTCTTTAGTTGCGGCTTGTCTGGATCCTGGACTGCTGAGGGCCCTATTTGGAAAAAATAATGGGTACATTTAGAAACTCCAACCATCCCTGCCATTAAATCAACAGCACCCAGACTTGCAGAGCAAACGTTTTAAAGAGAAGAGTTTACTTACTACATTGTGTGTTCTGTACTGTCAATGAGTGTAGGACAGTGGTTCCCAAACTTTCTCAGTTCGAGGCACCCTTAGGGTCACCATAATGTTTCCAAGGCACCCCTAAGCCAAAATAATTATCGGGTAGTAGTTGGGTCAAAATGACGTAAGATGTATTTAGGCCCCTTCACCATCACATTGTGCCCCTTCATCATATCACTCTGTCCCCCTATTCGCCATCTATCTCTGCCCTCCTTCTGCGTCTCTCTCTGCCCCCTTCAGCGTGTCTCTCTCTGTCCCCTTCAGCGTGTCTCTCTCTGTCCCCTTCAGCGTGTCTCTCTCTGTTCCCTTCAGCGTGTCTCTCTATCCCCTTCAGTGTCTGTCTCTGTCCCCTTCAGTGTCTGTCAGTGTCTGTCTCTCTCTGTCCCCTTCAGTGTCTGTCTCTCTCTGTCCCCTTCAGTGTCTCTCTCTCTGTCCCCTTCAGTGTCTCTCTCTCTGTCCCCTTCAGTGTCTCTCTCTCTGCCCACTTCAGTGTCTCTCTCTCTGTCCCCTTCACTCCTTTACTTACCTACTTTCCTGACGTCCTCTCTGCTGCTGCTTCTCACTGAGGCTGACGGACGTGATGACGTCACGCCCGGCAGTCAGTGAGGAGGAGGATCCGGCGCTGGATAATGGGTAAGTTGTTTTTTTTGTTTCTTTATTTTTTCTCTTCTTCTTTTTCTAGTGTGAACCGCTGGACTGTAGGAGATCAGCTGACAGGGGGAGGGGCCGGGTCACATGATCGCAGCTGCGATCACAATTGAGCAGCGAGGACCATCGTGAGGGGCCTCCTAAGCTCCGCCCACAGGTAAAAGGGGGTGTGGCCATACGGTAGCTGGGCCTACCAGTGGTTTAAACGGTAGTCCGCTGGGCCAGTCCGACGCTGCCCACCTGGCCCCTATATAAGGTAGCTCCTCCCTCTCCATGGTGTCTTTTGTTCCTGTCTCAGCAGTGTTAGGACAGGGTAGTGTAGTGTTTATTGTTTTTGTTTTTTATTTTATTTGAGAGGGCTTACCTGGTAAGGTTTCTTTCTTTTCCTCTGTGCTGACTGCTCTTTGCAGTTCCAGCTGGGCAGTTGGTTGGGAGTTCTCTCTGATAAACTCTTGTGAGACTCCAGCGCTGTTCTCTGACAAACTCGCCTGTAGGAGGAATCAGGTGATATAATTATCTGCTAAGACTCACTATGATGATGTCGAGAGTAGGCACCGTATGTAAGCAGCTGCAGCCCATTATATATGAGGTTGTGTTTTGCTTGGTGTTGGATGCTGCAGGATTTAGCAGCTATTTGGATAGTGCACTATGGACCAGGAACCCCCCCACCCCGAACAATTCAGGCAGTTCTTTTCATGGATTGTTAAAACGATGCAGGAGTTTCAGGCCCTAGAACAGAGAGCAACAAGGGCCAGGGTCCCTATAGGGAAAGATATGGAGGAAATGAGCCCAGGGCCTCATTTCTTACATATTACTCCATATGCTTACATATTACTCAGCAATGGGATTCGGACTCAGATAGTGAGGCTGAGGTGAAAGATGAGCCCAGAATGTTTGTTTAATTTGGATACTGTGAATATTATACTTAAGCACATTAACAAATCTTTAGCTATTGAAGAGCCAGCAGTACAAATCAAACTGCAGGATGCATTGTTTTCAGAGCACCAAATAAAGTCTAGAGTGTTCCATAATCATAAAGTGGTTAAAGACTTGATTGCTAAAGAATGTCAGGCTTTAGACAAAAGTAATCCTAACATGGAAGGATAAATAGCATGTATCCTTTTCAGGATGAAGATGTGCTGAAATGGTGTTTGGTGCCTAAGGTGGATTCAGCCATAACTGGCTTATCCATAATGACCACTCTCCCGTGGGATGATGGGGGTCCATTAAAAGATGCTATGGATATGAGAATGGAGACTTCCTTCAGGAAATTACACATCTCAGGCATAACCCTAAAGTCTGGGGTAGCTAGAGTCCTGAGACTGTGGGCTAGTACTCTACATACGGATATTGAGGATATGATAAATAGATTGTATCTTCTCACATCCTTAGAGATTATGCAGAAAAGCATTGATTTCTTGTGTGAAGCTGCGTTGGATGCGATTGTGTTTTCTTCTAGGAGCATGACTTTGGCAGTAGTAGCAAGAAGGGCGCTCTGGCTACGTCCGTGGGCAGCAGATCATCAATCTAAAAGCTGTCTGACAACGCTTTCATATGAAGGCAGTTTCTTGTTTGGCGAAAAGCTGGACAATCTAATGCAGAGGCTAGCCAGTGGCAATGCTAAACGGTTACCACAGGACAGAAAGGTGAGATGTTTCTTTTCTTATTCTCCAAAGCAGCAGTTTAAGGAAGCCCGTACCTATAGGCCAGGGAGACAATATTCTAGACAACAGGATAATATGGCAAGACAGTCCTTTCGGCCCTTCAGACCAAAAAGGGGGAAACAAGGACAGCAAAGACCCCAATGACTACTAATCCATTCCCCACTAAATCCAGTGTGTGGCAGGATATCACGCTTTGCAAAAGTTTGGATTCAGACCACACAAGACAAATGAGTCCAGGAGATAGTTTCCAAGGGATATGCTATAGAATTCCATACCTACCCTGTAGGGAACAAATTTATTCTGTCAAGCAGTCCCTCGTCTTCCCTAGAATGGCAAGCATTGGAGGAAAGCCTAAGATGCCTGGTGAGAACAAGAGCTATCGTATCAGTACCGTCGGGACAGGAAAATATGGGGTTCTATTCCAGACTGTTCCTCGTCCAGAAACCATCAGGTGCCTTCTGGACAGTGCTAGATTTAAGGGCTCTCAACTGCTATGTGCGAGCAAAACATTTCCAGATGGAATCTGTCGACACAATTCTCAAAGCAGTAGAAACAGGAGATTTTCTGACGGCAATAGACTTAAAAGATGCATATTTCCATTTTCCGGTCACATCTCATCACCAACAATTTCTGAGATTTTGCATTGAAGGGCGCCACTTCTAGTTCACTTGCCTTTCGCTTGGCCTTTCCACATCTCCAAGAACATTCACCAAGGTCCTTATAGTTCTCAGCGGCACTCGGGGAAAGAGGAGTGACCTTGTGGTCGTATCTGGACGATATTCTAATTTCGGTAAAGTCAGAAGAAGCAGCCTTGGAATTTACATCTCTGGTAATCCAGTTTCTGCAATGGCACGGTTGGTTAGTCAATAAAGAAAAAAAGCCATCCGATACCATGACAACAGCTTGTTTTTCTAGGAGTGCAAATAAATACATGTACGGACAAAGTCTGCCTCTCCCAAGAGAGGGCTGACAAAATCCAGTCCTTAGCGCACCTAGTTCAAATCCAACCTCGTGTGTCAGCGCGAACATGTCTGCGCCTCCTAGGAATGTTTTCCTCAACAATAGGAATCTTCCCGTGGGCAAGATGGCATATGAGAGATCTTCAAGCAAACCTCTGTGCGCAATGGGATCGTACAGTGAGGTCTCTAGACTCCAAAGTCAACCTCTCAAGGTCGGCGAGGCAGTCCTTACGTTGGTGGCAGCTCACAGGCCTGAGAAAGCAAGGTGTGACCTTCTTGGTGCCAGATTGGTATGTCCTTACCACAGACCCTAGTGCACTAGGCTGGGGTGATCACATGCAAGATATGGTCATACAGGGCAGTTGGCGAGATGAGAGAATTCTTCAGGGAAACATCTTGGAGATGAGAGCAGTCTGGCGTGCGGTTCAGTACTTCCAGCCCTATCTACAAGCCAAGCATCTACGAGTCTTCGACAACAGGACTGTGGTAGCCTTCATAAACAAGCAAGGTGGTACCAAGAGCAGAGCAATGTTGGCAGAAATAACCACGCTAATGGAGTGGGCAAAGGCGAACCTGAGATCTCTCTCTGCCCTTCACGTAGCAGGCAAAGACAACATAGGGGCAGAATACTTAAGTAGACACCAAGTCCACCCAGGGGAATGGGAGCTGCACGAAGAAGTCTCAACTGTTACAGCTTAGATTTGGAATACCAGAAATAGACCTTATGGCCACAGGAAGCAATGCCTAAGTACCCCTCTTCTACTCCCATCACAGATACATCCGGGCACTAGGAATAGATGCTCTGTCAATGCAGTGGAACTTCAAAATGGGGTACGTGTTTCCTCCCTTTCCACTCATCCCTCAGATATTCAGGAAAAGAAAGAAGTGGAGGTGATAGCGGTCCTCCCGGCAGGGCTGAGGCATCCCTGGTTCGCTGTAGCACAGAGAATGTTGCTGGAACATCCATGGCCGTTACCGGTCAGGCCAGACCTCCTACATCAGGGTCCAGTTTTACATCCAAATCCAAGCTCCCTGAGAGGCAATTACTGAAATCCAAAGGGTCTCAGATGAAGTAATAGACATTCTAATTCAGGCCAGGAAAAAGAAATCCTCTGATTTATTACAGAATCTGGAAAAAAATTATTTGTTGGGCAGGGGACATGGCGAATGATCCCATGTGTGCCGGATGTGTTAGAATTTCTCAAAGATGGTTTTGTTAAAGGACTGGCACCTGCTACATTAAAGATGGAAGTATCTGCCCTTGGCATCCTTCTTGATATCAAACTGGCATCTCAGGGGCTAATTTTTTAGTTTATTCAAGCACTGAAGAGGTTAGGCCCTAGACGGAAACCATTCTTAGCCCCTTGGGACCTTAATATTGTCCTGGATGCCTTAACAGCCTATCCTTTTGAACCATTGCCAGACATACCTCATAGATGCCTCACTCTGAAGGTGCTCTTTTTGGTGGCTATCACTTTGGCTCGTCAAAGAGGGGATATACATGCTTTGTGGTGTTAAGTACCCTTTCTGAATATCTATGAAGATAGAGTAGTTTTGAAGACAAATCCAGATTATCTACCCAAGGTAGTATCCTCCTTCCACATCAATCAGGAGTTGATTCTGCCATCTCTCTATCCTCATCCCACTAATAGTGACGAAACACATCTCCACACTCGACCTAGTGAGGGCTATATCTACTTACATCATCAGGACAAAAAATATAAGGAAGACAAAGCAACTATTTGTACTTCCGGAAGGTCCTCGCAAAGAACATGCCCTTTCCAAACCCACATTGGCAAAGTGGATCAGAGAAGTGATTGCACAGGCCTACAGGGGGAAAGGGCGTGAAGTTCCTAGAATACTGAAGGCGCATTCAACTAGGGTGGTAGCGACCTCCTGGGCACATAGAACCCATGCATCGGCAACTGACATCTGTAAGGCAACTGGATGGTAGTCCATGCACACATTCTCTAGTCATTATCTTCTTGGCGTTTCAGTCTCTAAAGAGAGACAGTTTGGGATAAAGATTCTCCAACAAGCGCTGTAAATAAATTTTCCTTTTGACCTCATTAAGGTGTTGGTTTTATTGCCCTCCCTATTATTGTACTGCTTTGGTATATCAAATTGTGTGGGCTGCCATGGAGTAGGGAAAGGAAAATTGAGAATTATACTCGCCGTTAATTTCCTTTCCTTGAAATACTCCATGGCAGCCCTATATTTTCCCACCCATGTTCTGTAGTTATGTATAGGACGGCTTGGGAAGTTACAAAAGACACCAAGGAGAGGGAGGAGTTGCCTTATATAGGGGCCAGGTGGGACAAAATTCTTCCTGTCTACACTAGCTGATCAGGGGATTAACCCATTGTGTGGGCTGCCATTTATTTAAAGGAATGGAAATTAACAATGAGTATAATTCTCAATTTTTTGCTGGTCATAGCTTCTGCGCGCAGGGTGCCACAGTTGGGGGCATTGTCATGCAGGGCCCCATAACTAGTTTTTCATGAAGACAGGTCTGTACTACAGACGGTTCCTTCATTCTTGCCTAAGGTTGTGTCAGGGTTCCACATTAATCAAGATATTGTTGTTCCGACTTTTAATGGTGGTTCATCTCCATCTGAGTCATCTTTTTCTGCATCCTTAGATGTCGTTAGGGCATTGCGAATTTATGTGGCTAGAACATCGTCTTCTAGGGAAACGGATTCTCTCTTTGTTTTATGACTCCCAAAAGAGGGGTTGGCCAGTCTCCAAACAAACCGTTGCTCGGTGGATCAAGTCTATGATCAAGCAGGCTTATGTGAGCTTGAACAAGTCTGTGCCTGTGTGAGGATCACTGCTCATTCCACTCGTTCTGTGGGGATATCTTGGACAGCGCGCCATGGGGCTTCTGCAGATCAACTGTGTCGGGCGGCCACCTGGTCCTCTGTGCATACCTTCACGGAGTTTTATCATTTTAATGTGTTTGCGTCGGCCGACACAGGGTTTGTCCGCAGTGTTTTACGGCCTGGGCTATAAGAGTGCTCCCTCCTTTAGTGGTTTGCTTTGGCATGTCCCCATTGTAGCAGTGTCCCCCAGAGTGGATGAATGAGAAAAGAGTATGTATTCCAAAGAGAGGCTTGATCATTATTGCTATAGAGGCCTGATAAATAGCTTCTTAATTACTTTAGTAAGTTTGGACTGAAATTAGAGCTTCAATGTATTGCTTTAATGTTAAACCATTAAATTTATACCAAAACAGAAGTAAATCTAGCTGCTATATATTATTCTTAGATGCTTCCAATAACTTTATTGATGATATAAAGCAGACATTAGTTAGTCATAAAATCCTAGTGCTGCTGCATGATGTCAGTATACTTTAGGGCCCTAATCTGTTTTGGGACCTCTTGTTACATCCCAATATACTACAAAAAAAAGGAAAGAAAGAAAATGTGCACAGCAGAAGCACTCAATGATCTTTTGTACATCCCAACATACACAAGTTAGGTTGAACTGCATTTAGAGGCGGTGGATGAGAGATATTATGTTCTATAGTTAAGAAACTTTCAAATATAGGGTTTGGTAGACTTTCTGGGATTGGTACCAGCACCAAACAATGATTTTATTCATCCATTGACTGAAGTGATTGTGAAGCTTTTGTATACTGGACTTAACAAAAAAATTACTGTGAATACTTTGAAGGCTGAAATTTAGGCCCTTAGAGTTGACTGTCAAAATATGGGTAGTCTATTTTCCGATTTACATTTTTCTCCCTGTAGCACAAAATGTTTTTTCCAAGTGCAAATTTTCCATCCAATACTGGATTTGCTCTAAATCATTCAATAATATGGAAAAGGAGTTTCCTGCTAGAGCTTACATCTAGCAGAAGAGTGTCAAACATAAAGGCTCTAAGAGCTTGAGATCTACTTAATCACCCAAAGTAGTCCAATATGAATCTGTTCTTCATAAAATAGTGTTAGAAACCACCATCTAAAGCTGGGTACATATTTATGCAATTATCGTTCAGATCACACAATTCACAACGGATTGGACAGATATTGCAAGTGTTTGCACACTCCCAAGATAATGTTTTAGCTGACCAAAACACATTGCCTCTTCATTTGGTTTTATAAACTTTCTAAAAATCACAATCTGAACGAAGTCAGGCAATTGTGGGAGTGTGTAGGCACTTGAGACCGTCTGTACAACACTTCTTATAGTTCCTCCAACAGCGCCACCTTTGTGAGTGTGCTTAGTTAAATCTATAAAGTCACCTAAATGTAACAACATAAGCACATGGAAAACAGCACTCTCTTCATAGAGAATCAAGAGTAAGCATTTACGTACTGTCATCTATTTGTTTCTATATCCAAGTGTTCAATTTTGTATTTGTACAATGTGTCTATTCTCAATTAAGACTGTTACTTGTGTTGCATGTTTACATTTCTTCAATGTTTTTTAATGTAACTGTATGTAATGTTATTTTACCTGTGCTACAGGCTTATCATTTATACTCTCTACATTGCCAATCTGAAGCTACATCCTATTACTTATTGTGTGCAGTATAAAATATATGGACGAGTCCATACTCTCTGTACTCCAGGCTTAAAACACCTGTTTATACTCACATGTCACATGTGTAGGCCTTTATTGCAACCTTATCAAGGAATTCCACCAAATAAACCAGAATTTTCTTTCTGAAAATTATGTTACACATGACATTTTCAAAATAAAGAACTTAATCATATCTATACAGCATCCATATATGGTTATTTTTCATCTAATTGTAATAAAGAGGGAAACATGACAATTTCAAGTATACATGCTGTAAACAGGGTACAACATGTATCCCTTACAGTGGTCCTATAAGTATGCCTTATAAATATACTTTGGTACTATTTTTTAC
The DNA here is from genome assembly GCF_038048845.1 of Mixophyes fleayi. Taxonomy (NCBI): domain Eukaryota; kingdom Metazoa; phylum Chordata; class Amphibia; order Anura; family Limnodynastidae; genus Mixophyes; species Mixophyes fleayi. Next base: position 113,828,343 of record NC_134404.1, read on the forward strand.
ATATATATTTAACCATATTTTGTTGCTGTATAGCCATGATTAAAGATGTGAGGCATTTAAAAAAATTATACATTATTCAATAAAACAAAAATATTTAAAGATTGATTGTATAATATTGTGTCTTAAAAAATTTAACTGGCTAGAGCACAACAGCAGTATTTCCTTTCCCAACTCCATGGCTGCCCTTACAATGGGTTAATACCCTGATCAGCTTGATGTAAACAGGAAGAATTCACCCCACCTGAACCCTATAAAAGGCAGCTCCTCTTCCTCAGTGTCTTTTTCTTTCTGTCTCAGCATGTTGAGGGCTTACCTGAGGTTTCTGGCTTTCCTAGAGGTAAAGAGGATAATAAGTTGTTTTATATGAAAGATCTGCTGATAACATTCTTCAGACACTGGTGAGTGTCTGAAGAATGAGGCTGGCTGTCTCACAGTTCAGTGGGGCGTGTGCCGAGACAGGACCGCTCCCTGCAGCGTGGGCTGTTTGGAAGGCGTTGACCTCTGCCTAGGGCATCTGAAGCAGGGCCACAAGGATGAAAGAGATGCGCAGTACGCTGCACGGATTACCGGCAGCGCTGACTCTGTTTATCATACCACCTGTATGGAGGAAGACAGATGGAAATTGTTACTCTGCTTCACCACTTTGATGAAGTCAGGACAGGCACCTGTCTTAAGCAACTGACGCCCATTATATGAGGTTCATTGTTGGCTATAGGTGGATTTATGCTGCAGGACCTAGCAGCTATATGGATATAGTACACTATGGACCAGGAGCCCGCCCCCAAAAAGCTGAAGGACACTCCAAGGTAAGCCCTTAGTGTGGGTGTTTGTGTACTTTAGAATAGCTTACTTAGTACCTTTTTGTTCTATTGTTACAGTACTTCTGTGGAGCTTGTGCAGTGGAAAAGAAAATGTAAAGTTAAGAATCGGATGTGTGCAGCTTATGATGGCCGATTGCCGAAAGATTGCAGTGATCCATTATGTGTGTCATGTATGAATACCCTGGCCCCCCAGAACAATTCAAACAGTTCTTTTTGTGGATGATGAAGGCGATGCAGGATTTGCAGACCCTAGAGCAGGGGGCAAAGAAAGTCAGGACTCCAATAGCAGAAGAGGTGGAGGATGTGAGGCCAGGGCCATCCTCTGAAACATTTAGTTCCCTTCAGGAGTAGGATTCCAAGTCAGATAGTGAGGCCAAGGTGAAAGAGGATCCCAGAATGTTTAATTTGGATACCGTAAATGTTATACTCAAGCTTATTAAATCTCTAGGCATTGAGGAACCGACATCCGGTCATACCACAAGATGCACTGTTTTCAGAACACCAAGTGAAATCTAGAGTGGGGATACTGAACAGCATGTACCCTTTCCAGGATGAGGTTATGCTTAGATGGTGTTTGGTACCTAAGGTGGATTCAGCCATAGCCGGCTTATCCTCAAGGACCACTCTCCCATGGGATGATGAGGGGCCGTTGAAATACGCCATGGATAGGAGAATGGAGACTTCCTTCGGGAAATTACACATCTCAGATATAACTCTAAAATCTGGGGTAGCCATGGCTTCGGTAGCTATAGCTCTTAGGTTGTGGGCCAGCACGTTGCATACAGATAATGAAGATTGAATAAATAGATTGTACCTTCTAAAGTACTTAGAGGTTATGAAGAAAAGCATTGATTTCTTGTGTGAAGCCTCGTTGGATACGGATAACTTCAGTGGGTGGCTTGATTTCATGCTTTGCAGAAATTTGGAATCAGATCACACAAGACAAATGGGTCCAGGGGATATGCCATAGAATTTCATACCTGTCCAAAAGGAAATAGATTTGTCCAGTCAAGAAGTCTAACGTCCGTCTTAGAACAGCATGCAACGAAAGAAAGCCTAAAAGGCCTGGTGGAAACAAAGGATATTGTGGCGGTGCCGACAAATCAGGAAAACATTTGGTTCTATGCCAAGCTGTTCCTAGTCCAGAAAGCATTAGGTCCCTTCAGAAAGGTACTAGATTTATGAGCCCTCAGTTGCTATGTGCAAGCAAAACATTTTCGAATGGAGTCTATCAACTCAATCCTCAAGGCAGTAGAAACAGGAGATTTTTTGACGGAGATAGACTTAAAGGATGCATATTTTCATATCCCGATCTCAGTTCCTGAGGTTCTGCATTCAATGACGCCACTTCCAATTTACTTGTCTTTCATTTGGCCTTTCCACATCTTCAAGAACATTTACCAAAGTCCTTAAAGTTCTCATAGCGACACTCAGGGAGAGAGGAGTAGCTTTGTGGCCGCATCTGGACGATATCCTGATTTCGGCAAAGTCAGAGGAAGTGGCCTTAAAATATACATCCCAGGTAATCTGGTTCCTGCAACAGCACAGGTGGTTAATCAATATATTAAAAAGCCATCTGATACCCTCACAACAGCTAGTGTTTCCAGGAGTGCAAATAAATACAAGAACGGACAAGGTCTGTCTCGGGAAAGATTGGACAAAATCCAGTCGCTGGATTCAACATCAAATTTCAGCACGAACATGTCTTCGTCTTCTAGGAATGTTTTCCTCAACAATAGGAATCCTTCCATGGGCAAGATAGCATATGAGAGATCTTCAATCCAAAATCAACCTCTGAAGGTCGACAAGACAGTCCCTGGATTGGTGGCAGCTCCGAGGCTTGAGAAAGCAAGGTGTGTCTCTCTCGATACCAGTCTGGTGTGTTCTTACCACAGACGCCAGTTCTATAGGTTGGGCTGCTCACATGCAAGGTATGGTCACGCAGGGCACTTGGCGAGACGATGAGAGACTTCTCCAGGGGAACATCTTGAAGTTGAAAACGGTCTGGGAAGGCAGTCCAGTACTTCCAGTCCTATCTACGAGCCAAACATCTGCAAGTATTTTCCGACAATAGGACTGTAATAGCCTTTATAAACAAGCAGAGCAATGCTGGGCAAAATAACCACACTAATGGCATGGGAGGAGACAAATCTGAAATCTCTCTCAGCCCTTCACGTGGCAGGCAAAGACAACGTGGTGGCGGACTATTTAAGCAGACACCAAGTCCATCCAGGAGAGTGGGAGTTGCACTAAGAGGTCTTTCAGCTCATACGACACAGGTTTGGGATGCAAAAATAGACCTGATGGCCACAGGGAGCAATACCAAGGTACCCCTCTTCTACTCCCGTCACAGAGACAACAGGACTCTAGAGATAGATGCCCTGTCTATGCAGTGGAATTTCAAGCTGGGGTACATGTTTCCTCCATTTCCAGTCCTCCCGGCATGGCCGCGTCGCCTTTGATTCGTGGTAGCACGGAAGATGCTGCTGGAACATCCATGGCCGTTGCTGGTCAGACCGGATCTTATACATCAGGGTCCGGTTCTGCATCCAAGTCTCCCTTGGTTTGATGGAGTGGAGACTGAGCGGTGACTATTGAAATCCAAGGGTGTTTCATACGAGGTAATAGACATTCTAATTCAGGCAAGGAAAAATAATTCCTCTATAATTTATTACAAAATTTGGAGAAAATTAATTTGTTGGGCGGGAAACATGGTGAAGCATCCCATGTCCGCCGGTATTCCAGATGTGTTAGAGTTCCTTAAAGATGGTTTCGTTAAAGGACTAGCACTATCCACATTAAAGGTGCAAATATCTACTCTTAGCATCCTTCTTGATACCAAGCTGTCCTCTCAGAATCACGTCTTCCAATTCCTTCAGGCACTGAAGAGGTTACGACCAAGAGTGAAACCATTCTTAGCTCCTTGTGACCTTAACATTGTCCCAGATGCCTTAACTGCTGACCCCTTCGAACCATTGCAGGAATTCTCTCAAATGGGTCACTGTGAAAGTGCTCTTTCTAGTGGCAATCACTTTGGCTCATCGAATAGGAGACATACATGCGTTATGTTGTGAAGAACCCTTCCTGAACATTTATGAAGATAAAGTGATTTTGAGTATGAATCTGGAACATCTACCCAAGGTTGTCTCTTCCTTCCACATCAATCAAGAATTGGTACTACCTTCTCTTTACCCTCATCCCACTAATAGTGAGAAGAGACAACTCCATACTCTAGATGTGGTGAGAGCTATATCTACTTACATTGTCAAGACGGAAAATCTTAGGAAGACAAAGCAACTATTTGTACTTCCTGAAGGTCCTCGCAAAAGAACATGCCTCATCCAAACCCACATTGGCAAAGTGGATTAGGGAAGTGATTACACAGGCCTACAGGGGGAAAGGGCATGAGGCACCTAAAATACTGAAGGCGCATTCAACTAGGGCGGTAGCGACCTCCTGAACACACAGAACCCAGGCATCGGCACCCGACATCTGTAAACCAGCCGGATGGTCGTCGATGCACACCTTTTCAAAGCATTATCTGCTTGACGTTTCAGCCTCTACTGTCGAAGTCGTATAATTGGATGAACGAAAGTATATTGGTTAATATTGTTTTGCCGTGTGATTGCGATCCGTACGCCACGTAACGCGTGGCATGGTGCGATCGCACGGTAAAATGCGCACGCACTATAATATTTAGTTTCACATATATATTAATAGATTACATACCAAAGTGATTTATGAGCAGACAGTATTTGGTTTATTATTAGTTTATATATTATGATTATGATTTAGTGTTATTTAAGGTTCAGGTTATAGGAAATGTGACATGTCTGATATCATACTAATCCCCTATTCATCAGAAGCTGTCCGGTTCCATCGCCGAAGAGATCGCATATTGCATACTCTAGTTATTGATGTTAGGGAATAAACCTTTGTATGATGCTGGCTATGATATGCTAATGGCCTCATTGTAACTGGAGCACATCCCTTGGAGAGACGACCCCCACTTTTGGATTCCTTAGTCTGAACTAGCCTATGACCTGATTACCCTGGACCCGCCCGAGGTCTGGACCTATGGAAGCAAGCCACGTCATTTGCATTGTTCTCTGTAACACTGAATGTGTATATATGATCATAGCTGCGCTTTGCATTCAGTCATGTTCTGACCACAGTATTCTAAGCGGATATACTGTGCACTGGGAACCGTGGAAGCGCAGCGAAGCGAATGTAAAGCGCAGCGGTATGTATGTATCTTTTGGTATTGGCTGTACTGTACTGTATTATATTACAATCATGTATTGAACTGTTAAACTATTTACATCTGCTAAAATAAATCAAATTTGTGCGTTAGAAACACAATACAATCGCTTGGGCAATGCTTATTTGAAAACGATAGAATTACTTTAATACTACGAAGACACAGTTTTAGAAGAAAGATTCTCCAGCAAACGGTGTAAATGAATATTTTGTTTGACTGTATTAAAGTGTTGGTTTTTATTGCCTTCCCGACTATAGTACTGCTTTGGTATATCCCATTGTAAGGGCTGCCATGGAGTTGGGAAAGGAAAATTGAGAATTATAGTCACCGTTAATTTCCGTTTCTTGACATACTCCATGGCAGCCCTATATTTTCCCACCTTTGTTCTAATAGTTATGTTATAGGACGGCCTGAGAAGTTACAAAAGATACTGAGGAAGAGGAGGGGCTGCCTTATATAGGGTTCAGGTGGGGTGAATTCTAACTGTCTACACTAAGCTGATCAGGGGATTAACCCATTGTAAGGGCTGCCATAGAATATGTCATGGAAAGGAAATTAACAGTGAGTATAATTCTCTTTTCTTTTTTTTTCTATTAACATTTGTCTTTTCCAGTAATGTTTCCACTCAATGCTTTGAGATCTTCTTGTAGCTTTGCCATTTTTTCAACCACACTAGTTGCCACCAGAAGTCTCTGACAGTTTGATGTCTGACCCCCTCTTTGTCTCCCTCCGAACTTTCTTCTGCAATGACTATGGCATCTATGTGAAGAACGGAACCAAAAGGTAGTTGAGTTTCACAAATTACAGGACACATCATTTCTTTATACCAATACTGCCATGATTGTCCAAACCAACTGTAGTGAATAAATATATGAATTTTCACATGTAACCAATTTTCCATGGTATGAGAGGCGCAGGGTACACATAACATAGTTGTATATTATTGTAATTTACCTTTTTTTACTTTATTTCCGCATTGGCAATGGCTTGTGCACTGTTTTTTGTTTCTCTGTTGATGCCGTTTGTAGATTGCGTATTCTTTTTTCTATAAAGATATGATGGTGTTTAATACCAAATCTTTATTCACACCCTAAATTACAGTGTTAACAAGTTTTTCCCAAGTTTGAATACTCCCTTTTGTTTCACTGGTTTTGCTCTTTTTTTCATCATCTGCTGCCATCTCTTCTTCACCTTCCTCCAAACAGCTATCTTCAACTACATCAATATTTTCTACTTCGATCTTGTTACGTACTGCTGTAGACACTCCGGAAGCTACCTAAACCAAAGGAGATCTAGCTAGGAGTAGTGTCCACCTTTTTGTTCCAAATCTAGCCAAACAAGTGTTATGTTTAAAGTACAATGGAGTGAAAAGCCGACATTACATTGTGCTGTAACCATTTATATAGATTATAAATATTCTTCCCTGCTATTTGCTTTGTATTTAACCACACGTTACAGGTGTTTGGACTGTGAAGTGAAGGACTGTGCTTTTAGCTACATCTGTAGGCAAACTAGATAAGGTTTAGGAGTGTATTGACAAGCTAGACAGGGTGGATATCTGTGCCTGATGTAATCACATTAATTAGGAAAAGTGTGTTGTATTCCTATGCCCTTAGATCCTAAGACTCAGAAGAAAGCCAAACACACCCCTACAGCCTGAGACTATTCTGGGGGTATAAGAGAGAGCAGTTTAGTGTCCAAAGATTATTAACAAAGATTAAGCTGGTGTAGGAAGCAACGTTCCTGACTGAGGAGATCAGGAGAAGGAATGTGAGGACCCTTGTTCCTTCGTATAAGTTAACCCAGGTCTTGTGAATCTACTCTCACCAAAAGCAAGGTAACAGTGAAGTAGGACCGCTGACCTGCCAGTCATTGAGGTTTTGCATTTCTGGGACTTGTGCTAAGGAATGTAGAAGGAGCTGGTAAGAAAGTGTAAGCCTATAGTCTGATTTCCCAAGGTGGCCATAATAGTTCTGGTATTGTATTGTATGTATTACCCTTGTGTCCATTGTGCATATGTGTAACTGTTACTCAAGTACATATGTTGGTTTTGTGCCTGTTCCATTAATAAAAGCTACCGTTGGTTAATTTGGATATCTGCCTGGATGTAAGTATTTACCCACGTAAAAGAGAACTCTGTAGGTTGTTCAGCCTTGGTAGACACAGTTTCCTCACATTTGGTGGCACGGACCACAGGATGACTCAGTCCTGAGCAGGATAGAGCTGCAGGGGAATGTACATGAAGTGCGGTACAGGGCTATGCAGATATCCAAAGAGGCACATCACGGGTGGGAGATCAGTACAAAAACAAATGTCCTAGGTTGTGGCACTTGGGCATAATCCAGGGCAAAAAAATGTAATAGCACGGTGAGTATGCAAACACCTACCGGCAGTACTGATTGTGGCACTTGTGCCCAGGTAAAAGACATGGGGACTAGAGTGGTAACAGTGATTCATCTAGGTGCAGGCTTGGCATAGGTTGCTACACCCTGCAAGTCGGAGTGAGGACAGTGCTCCTGTAAGCAAAGGGATGAGTAAAATGGCGGCCAGGTGTTCGCCAGGGAGTTACAGTGGACCCTGGGAACTGCCAAGTATATTCTGAGGAGAGGACACATTTATTCTAGTGATAGTGGAGATCTTGGAAAAGATCAATAAAGTTGCCCTGGGCAGGGTTGGCGGGAACCTGCATAACGGTTTCCATTTGCCGGGGTCCTAGACGAGGAGCTGCAGTTATTGCCCGTATGCAAAGGAGGACATTGCCTGCCAGGTGAATGCTAGGAAGCATGACATGCAACCAGTTCTCCCATGCCTGGGAGAAGGTCCCATTGCAGACTTTACTGACCATCCTGAACTGTGTTACCACTGGCCATTTGTGGGCTTGGTAGATGAACTGGTATGAGAATACCAAAAACCGTTTCCTTAGTATGTTACACTGACCCCGACCAGGTGAATGATAGGAAGCACTGCCTATAACCACTTCTCCCCTCCCTGGGGAAAGATCATATCAAAACTCTCAGTGACCAGAATGAGCTGTGTTACAACTGGCCATGTGCAGGCTTGGAAGATGAGGATTTGTTAAGTGAATTTCAACCACTGGCTGCCATGTATGTTACACTGGGGAAGGCAGACATTGAACGGGAATTCCAGGATATACCAACTGCAAACCCTTCCCCCATCCAAGGGAGAAGGGCACCAGAGTGAACAGTATGGAACCAGCAGGGAACAATTGTCCTGATCAGGAGGACATCAGGAGGTGTTGCTTGCAACCGCTTCTTTCATGTGGAGAAGAAGCCACATTGTCAGTTGTCAAAATATGTGTAAGAGTTACAGGTGGAGGACAGCATGCCCATGAGTGAAGTATTGAAGCCTGTCCTTGCCCTGACATCTACTGCTGCCCAGCATGTTCAGCTGTGGGAGGTCCCAAGTGAAGTTAGACTGCCGAGGAAAAGAACAGAGGAGGCCCAGCATATTGCCACCGGGATGGATGATGTGGTACACTGGCGGAAAAAAAGACAAGAGTGATCCTGTAACCTCCCTGCAGCATACTGTAAACCTGGGTACTCCAGCCAAGAGTCCAACAATGTTGCACCCAGAATTTGGCACTGGTTTCCCCAGTCCAGTTAACTCTCCCTCTGTGGAGAAAACGCTCCCTCCTGATGTGCCAGTGGCAAAGGAGGTGAGCACGGTCAGTGAAAAGCCCCTATGTACCCCAACTCTTGTTGGGGTACTTATTTTGGATGTTTGGGGAAGGAGAACTCTGGCCCGGATTTCTTGGAAGTCAGGCTGCTGGGACCGCTGAATGATTTAACTTTAAACAGTGGAGACTTGGCTTTTGAGAGGGGAGAGCTGACTACGGGACCTTTTTGGTCTGTTTACTCCTCTGCAGCCAACCGTGACTTCTTGGGTGGGAAGAATGAATGATAGACCCACTCCTGATGTACCAGAGGCAAGGGAAGAAAAGCACCAACTTCAGGATGTGAGGGGAAGCATTGGCCCTACGGGTCCTTAGACTAACTGGGGCGCCTTGGATATAGGAACCATAGATGTGGGGATCCCACAAACTTGGTACCCTATTGGAAACTTGGGAACTGTGAACTGATTGCCTTCCCACCAGACCCAAGAAAAGACTTACTGGATTGTCTCAGCTTGGGTTTGACATTGAGGACTGTGTAGGTCACACATAAGTTTGTGAAGACTTATATTTGAAAAGAGCATTGTACACATAGGGAATCCATAAATAATCCATACATAATATTGCTCATTAGTGCTGGTATCCCTATCTATATGATAAAAATATGGAGCACATCAAGGATATCATTAACACCTATAGATTCCATCCCTGCTTGTGGCAAAGAAAGTCTAAAGACTACTCTAATAGACAAAAGAGGATCAAGACATGGTTAGGGTGAGCCTGCCAAATTATTATGAGGCAACACCTAATTGGGTAACAGATAATATCCATAATATATGCACAGTCTTCCGGAAAAAATTAAACAAAATGGAGGCATCTAAACTATTTGGGGCAGTAGCGGATGAGGTTTATGTGTCCAAGTTATGTTAGTTTGATCTACTTAGCTTCACAGTGTATCAGGAGATTGGCAGACCCTCTACAGGAAATTTGCCCCAGGGGGAGTCCGCACCTTTGTCTATACCGAAGTAGAAGACATACCCTCAAGTGGCATAGTAAGTAAACACGCAGTAATGAATGTTTAAATTATTTATTAACATATTATTCAAAATGAGTACTTCAATATAAAACATAATGTAAATGTACATACATTATAACATGGCATCCTGCCAATACACTTTGGTCTTTTCACTGACATTTCTCATTTGAGTAGGCTCCAGTGGTGTCAACTCTACCACTTCCTTAACATAATCAGCACTATGCTCCAAAGTAGAAGCTAGAGAACTTGAATGATGGCATCACAGGTCTCGGGTATGATCAGACCCAGAGCTTGAGGTGAAATACCTGTTCTTTACTTGAAATCCAGCCAGTGTCCTTTCAGTAACCAAAAATCTCAAGGTAGTAAGCAGTCTGCTTTGCAGATATGGGTCTCCTGAAATATGTGTTTGGGGGTTCCTACATTCAGTGGATTTCTCTCACAAAGTGTTTGGAAATGCACAAACAACACAACTGCTAATGTTTCATATAGAGTCGGACGCAATGTCCGTTTTAGGCGCATCCAACAATAAAAACACTCGCGCATGTGCAAAGAGCACCATATCCGCCTGCATCTTGGACGCAATTAACATTTGCGACAGCGGCTCACTATGAGAGAATGGGCGGAACTCAGAATTGTGAAGGCGTGACCATGTAAATAAATCCTAGTCGCAGTGAGGCGTAGACGCAACACACGTCAAAAAAGGGCTAAAGCTGTGCGGCAGGGATTAGGTGGCGCAAGCGGTTAGCTAGCTGCACAAACTGCTCGCAGCTCAGTAGGGTATTATGAGTGGGACCCGACTGGGGTTGCTTGCCATTTGTAATAACCTACCAAGCTGCGGCACACTCTCACTCCTACACTTCTTAAACGGACTTTGCGTCCGACTCTAAATGAGGTCCTCCATGTCTATCCTGAAACCATCATTTCATCTCATCTCATTCATTTGTGCTTTTCTTTTCTGCAACTGTTCATCAAGTAATACTCCTCGTCTTTTGCTAATCTGAACCTCATTAACTGTGTGTTTAAAGTATGTAACAGGAATTTGTTATCTATTGTTTTAACCTAGGTTGGCCAGAGTGTTTTATTGATGCCTAATTTATGATAGGTATCTGGCCTCCTCTAGCCTAATAGTACAAATAGGTTTGTTTTTTTCTCTTTCCTTTGATTATTTGACCAATTAGCACAGATGTAGTGTATTCTGAAATCAGCCTCACTATATCAGCATTTAGTCAAGGGGGAAATGTATTTGGGGTGTGACGTATTTGGGGTTTCCTATACTATGTGGGTTACTCTCACAATGGGCCTGATTTAGAGTCGACCGCAAGTCCTTCTGTTCAGTGCAAAAAGCACATTTTGCCAAAGATTCATCTCCGTTTGCACAATGACTGACACCTATTGCCCTGTTGCACTTAAAGAGGTGAGAGGTAGTGGGCGAGCCTAGCAATGGAAAGGCGTGTTCACGCACTTTACAAGCTACTTTGAGTTAAGAGCAACCACAGATAGGTCTCTAGGAGGCATATCTTTTGCGGGTGCTTTCAGCTGGTGCAAGAGACCTTGATGTATTAAAAAACAAAGTAAAAAATAATTAAATTTAAAAAAAGAAGTGTGCACTCCCTCCCAAACAGCATATCCAACCCTTGTGCTATTTGGGGTTGGGGGGAGGGGGGAAGAACAATTGTTTTTTTTTCCATTATTATTATTAAATTATCTGCTTTACAGGGAGCCGTGCATGATACACTTGCACGCCAGCCCACAAGGCAGATAAAGAGGCATGTTTGTGCAATTTGCACAGTATTCTAAGTCCCACGGATCTAAAGATCTGTGCCACTCTAAATACTGTGTAAATTACAGGATGCAATTTACATTTACGATTTCAGTGTAAATTGCGTCTGACTCTCATTGAGGTCCAAAGTATTTGGAAATGCAGTTAAACAACACAGTTGGACAAACATTGGACAACATCTGAATACTTCCAAGAATAAGCTACATCTTTTGCAGCCTATCTCTGTACTACTTCTCTATCTACACGGAACACTGCAAATAGGTATATCTTTTAACTCTGTTAACTTTGTGGCTTTTACTCTTAAATCACAATGTTTAACAAATTTCTTTTACTACTCTACTTTCATGGTATTATCTTTAGGACTGTATCATCCTTCCCCCTTCCTGTGACACAAACATTTGTCCACATTGCCCCTTCATTACTCAACTCACCTCAAGTAAACACTCATGAACGTTTGTCCTATTTTTTTGCCTCTAACTGGAACAGCCTCCTCCTCTCACCAGAAAATGAAACGTCATACACTTTCCAATCATTTTATCTATCTTTCTCTCTCTTCTTCTATTAGCTGGTGATATATCTACAAATACAGGTCCCCCACACTCCTTCACTGTACATATAGCAGAACACTACCAAAATCCAGCAAGTTTCAAGAGCATCACCTATCCACCCTCTTTTCCCAAAGTCCTTTAAATGTGCCCTTTGTAATGCACACTCTGTTTGTAACAAACTTAACTCCATACATGACTTCTTCCTCCCAAACAACCTCAACCTTTTGGCAATAACTGAAACATGGCTTATACAATCAGATACTGCCTCACCTGAAGCCCTTTCACATGGTGGCTTCCATTTCACCCAAATCTCCAGACCTGGAGGCAGACAAAGGTGGGTTTGGACTACTTCTGTCCCCACGGTGCACATTCACAGTTCTACCAAATGTCCCATCACGTACATTCACATATTTTGAAGTACATGCTCTTCTGATTTTTAATCCATTCTCTATCCGTGTTGCTGTGATCTATCACCCCCCTGGTGCACACCAACAATTTCTTAAGGATTTCTCTGCATGTCCTTGGCTTCCTATGCCAAGGACAAGATGATAAGGTCCGACTAGAAATGGTATCATCTTCCTTGACAAGCAATTAGCTCAATTCATTCCCAGAACCCCCTGTATTCTACCTCCTGTCCTTTTTATTATATGCCCTCACAAATCTGTTCTCCCTCCCTCTCTCCTTCCCCTCTCTCCCTCCCTCTCTCTCTCCCTCTCTCTCTCCCCCCGTCATTATACTAGCATGCAGTGACAAAAAAATTCTGAGCCAAACTCTTTCAAATTACCGTCCCAACTCCCATGTCCCTTCAAGCTTCTAGAGAGACTGGCATACACTCGCCTCACACGCTTCCTTTCCGCAAACAAACTATTGGATCCTTTTCAGTCACGTTTTCGCTCTCAACACTCCATGGAGACTGTGTTAACTAAGGTTGTCCGTGATTTGGTCACTGCTAAAAACAAAGGCCATTGCTCTTTTCTAATTCTCCTGAATCTCTCTTCTGCATTCAACACTGTTGACCACTCTCTTCTTATATAAACACTACAATCCCTAGGTCTTCAAGGCACTGTGCTATCCTGGTTCTCATTCTACCTTTCTAATCGCTCTTTCAGTGTAATTTCTCTGGATCCACCTCTGCTCTGCTTTCTTTCCTTTGTCAGTTGAGTACCACAAGTATCAGTCCTTGGTCCTCTGCTATTCTCTATCTATACCACTTCTCTTAGAAAACTAATAAGCTCCGTTAGATTTCAGTATCATCTCTATATCTCTATATAGATAAATTTATCTATCCTCCCCTAATTTCTCGCGATCTGTGTTGTCACGCGTTACTGTCTTTCTGCCATTTCACCTTTGATGTCTCTCACCAACTCAAACTCAATCTTTCAAAAACAGAGTTAATAATATCCCCAATCACCTGCAGAAGTTGCCTGCCTGACATTTCTATTTCTGTTGACAACATAAATCCCACCATGCAAGCTTGCTGCCTAGGTGTGATTCTTGACACACTACTATCCTTTGTTCCGCACATCGACTCTATATCTAAATCTTCTTACATGCATCTAAAAAACATTTCCAGGCAACGCACATATCTTACCCAAGACACGCAAAAATGTAATCAACATCTCCTACATTGATTATTGCAATTCCCTCATTACTGGTCTTCCCTTAAACAGACTCAAGTCCTTACGATCTATTGAACCGAACATTAACCACACAAAGCACTACTGTAAATGAATGATGACAAAGTGATTTCCTCTTTCTGCATGTCTGTGTGCGACACGGTTCAGCCCATTATTTAAATTATGTTTACATATTGCAGCAGCATAGGCAGATATCTATAGAGTTTGTACAGACTCCCAATCGATTCAGCAGGTAGTTATGAAAAGTGCAGATCACAGATCTGTAAGTAAATTGTGTAGGTGTGTACACAAGAATCAGCAAGATTGACGATTTCAACAACGTCTGAAAGTCTTGAGAGAGACAATGCATCTGAAGTACGATTGCATCGGTGTGTACCCAGCTTTAATCTTGGTTTTTAACAAAATCCAGTAAGAGAAGGAAAAACTTTAACACACTTTGGATGTCGCCAGGATGGAGTTCTGTCATCTTCATTAAATATTATAGATGTATAGTCTACATTTTAAGCTTTTGAGCAGGCCAATGTTGAATAATTTTGAATTAAAGAATAACAATTAAATTTAAATAAAGCATTTGTCTCCCCTTGTCGTATTGAGTTGGTAGTGGATCCCTAGTGTGCCTACTATATTGTAAGATGCTAGAAAATGAATGCATTCCTTACCATAATTTGCTTTTTCTCTACACCATCCATTTAAAACGGCGCCACTATTGCAATCACAGAGAGCCAGATTTATAATTTTTGGTCCTTCCCACAGCAGGTGCTGAACCCCTTGTGTTCACTGCCAGTGCAGGGGGTAAATTTATCAAGCTACGGGTTTGTAAGAGTGGAGATGTTGCCTATAGCAACCAATCAGATTCTAGCTATTATTTTGTAGACTGTACTAAAATAATGATAACTAGAATCTGATTGATTGCTATAGGTAACATTTCCACTTTTTCAAACTCACAGCTTGATACATTTACCACCAGGAAAATAAAAATTATGGCGTGGAAGAAATACTTTGTTTTTTAGACTAATTAAACAAGCTGTTTACAACTTTATTTAAAATGATGATACAGTGCTCCATAGCAAAATGCAGCACTATTTCAGCTTGTAGCTTCCACCTGTAATGCAGATCTGGGTGCCAGAGAAGAGTGATGTTACTTTTATGCATCTCAAGAGGGCTGGACCTTAGTTACCACCTTATATTTGGCATAGCAGCACTGCTGCCTCCTTCCTTGCCTATTGTCTGCTTTCTACTTTTAAGGTGTGTATTGCTTTTTATATAACAACTATGGGACTCTCTCAGTTTTTAAGATACTAAATAAGATGGCATGTTGTGATATATAGTACTGAACAATTGTTCTATACTAGAAGTTTCTTTAACACAAAATCTGGCAAACACATTTAGTTTTGTAAGTAGTTGAAAAATCATTATTGAAGTGAGAATCAAGTAAAATATTTATTGATTTCAAATACAATAATAATTACTACAAATCTGGTAGTGGAAAGCTTCAAGGGCTTTTCAAGGCTTTTTTTTGGTTGGTTGGTTGGTTGTTTTGTTCCCCTTCTACTTCTGACTTCTGTGAGTACTACCTATGTTTGAAGACCTGGAACTGCGAGCTGATGATGCACTTGATGGAGGAGACACCATAGGTAGCCCCAGCTCAACAACCTTTACTCTTGAGGGAGGACCTGAATGTGTTGAAGTTTTAGAAGAGCTTGATCTACAAAGGAAAATATCATATATGAATGCAAACTTTTTTTTTTTAAAGAATAAGAAATGCTTGTACAGCTCTGATAAGCAATATGACAGATTACAATGCGTCCAAGAAATGTAAACACTAAAAAAAAAAAAAAAAAAAGAAACCCATACACAAGGCTATACACAATGACCCAAAAATTTGTTTACTCTCAATATTGATATTTAAAGAGAAAAAAATAATAAATTATATGAGTTAAAATGAGCCTTTGTGACACACACACACACACACACTATTTTCTCCCTAAAGAAATCCAATTTTATATTAAACCTTAATATATATTAAAAAGTAGAAATTACAGAACCACAGAGCACAATAATCAAGTGTTGCCATTATAATACATTTTTATGCAATAGTTACCCAAAATATTGTCTTCTGATCTGAGACCATAAAAACATTTAAAAACAACATCTTAGTGTTGTTACTTGAAAGCTTTCTTACCGGACAGAGGAGATGGAGCTTCGTGAAGAACCTGATCTTGAGCTTCCTGGAGTTGAAGTGCTTTGTGGTATTTCTAAACCAAACTAAAATAAAAGATTGCCATTTTATAGCTGATTAATAGGATGCTGAACCGCTACTCATTGTAACAAGCTGTATGTATGATCTTTGTTCACAGCCTTCCTGTACCTATATGACAGAAGCCTCGCACTACTACCTTGTGCTGCTAATGCTTAGATACTCTAGTTAGATATGTGTAGGCCCAACTCCTCCCACTTTAAACTTGCATACAGACCTCTGGCACATGGACAATTAAAGGCTGGGCTTCACTGGTATAGTGTAGGAATGGAGAGTTTACAGTAGCTGGGTTATGGCAAACAAACAGGCACCTATGACCGCTTTTAGAGGATTGAAGAGAAGCAGTTATCACAACAGACCAATACCAGTTCTAGAAGTACTGTCCATATCAGTCAGTGCACTTTAATTTAGAACCTGGATGAGGAAGTACCAGATATGTATAGGGCGTGTACGCAGTGGGTGAGACTAGGCAGCCAGATACACTCCTCTTCTCAAAAACAGTATTTATACTGCCTTAGCAAATGTGCTACATCAAGATCCAAAGTGTGTTCCCAGCATACTGTCAGTTCTTTATACTTAATTACATTACCCTCTCCACATGATACTGTACCTGTACCATGCAGTCCTATCCTCAACACAATCGGACAAGGTCACTACCTCCCACAAGATTTGGGATGAGCGCACATGTCTCCTGAAATAATCTGTGCTGATAACATTTTAATGCTATGATTGGCTACAGGTTTTGTTAGCCATGCACACTTCAAACGCAGTAGACTGAATACAAAAGCGGATCTGATCCTAATGAATCACACATAAAAAATGCTGTAACAGGCCTCTTGCTGTGGAACACAAGGGGTGGCAGGAATAAAATGCTATTGCTTGTTAAAACCAAGCATCATTTTAGACCAGGGTTGTCCAACCCGTGGGCCGCATGCGGCCCAGCACACCTGTAAATGTGGCCCAGAAGGAGTTTTGGTTGTGGCAAGGGGGCAGCACTGTTAATGGGGAAAAAAAATTCTGCTAAAAAAAAAGAAGAGAAAATACTTACCTTGCATGTCGGGCGTGATGTCATCTGGTCCTGGAGCATCATGGACCTTATCTCCCTGCTACATACTTCTACTTGTAATACTAATGGGACATTATATATTATTCTCTTTGGCCCATTATAAGTTGTTATCCCTTAACTAACATAGTGGTGTAATTAGCAAAACAGGTCACAATTTGGGGTCACAGTGATGTATATGTCAGGTACCGCAGGCCTGGTCAGGGCACCCTGATATACAATGCCTGGCTTAAATGCACTTTATTGATATTGCAACAAAACAATACAAAAAGTGATTATAGTATAATAACTAGAGAGGATTTTTTGAACAGGGCGATTGAAAGGTAAGTATAGGGGGATTTGAAAAAAAAGTGATATAAATATATATATATATCACTTTTTTTCTCATATATATATATATATATATATATATATATATATATATATATATATATATATATATATATATATGTTAACTATGTTTTCTATGTTTTTTTGGATGATCAGCTATCGTTATTGTTAGTGTATCTTATGTGCGGCCCAAACCAACTCGCCGTCTTCCAATGTGGCCCAGGGAAGCTAAAAGGTTGAACACCCCTGTTTTAGACAATAATGTGGCCACTGCAATTTTACACTCGCTGATGTAAACAAACCAAGCAAATGTCAACCTCCACTCAAATCAATGCACGTCAGCAGGATTTTTGTGTGAAATGACTTCTGTTTATATATTTTCCTATAAATCTACCGCAGTTTCTATTTTTAAACCCATAAATAAGAAAAATATACCCCATTTATAAACCATAAAGGACTTGGATATTTGCGGCTGATCTTGATTAAGGCAAAATGTTTTCATAATGATGTATGTAACAGAAAATGTACATACCTGCTGAAAGTACATCTGTAAGGGAACAGCCAGCTCCGGGGTTTCTTCCATTGATTGTGCCAGTATCTTATTAATGGATCTGTTAAAGTCTCGCAGATCACGAACATTAACATCCTTTTCGTCTTGAGTCTCTCCGCTGTTTTTCTTAGCAGAACGAATTTCTTTTACCAATTTGGAACACTGGTACAAGTAAACAAAATTATATATAAACTGTTACTTAAACTGACCTGTAGATTCTATATATTTTAACACTTTAAAGTTTGGGCATATGATAACACTTCTCTGTGAAATATTTATTTTAAATAAAGGCACATTTTCAGACCGGTGGTACTCACTTTCCCTCTCTCACTTTTACAATATTGTTTGACAAACGGTAGTACATTGTACAGCCGCCGCCTGCTTCCATTACCCCTTTAACAACAGCAATAAGAGAGTTGCGTTGCAGAGTGACGTCAGTTTTACAAACAGTAGGCGTTATAAGTGAGCTGGGAATGGCAGCGTCGCCGTCAAGTAGCCGGGGTAATGGTTGTTAGTGTTTCAGCCATCGGTAAAGGGTACCCAACCCTTTCAGACACCTTCCTCATCTAGCGGATGGCTTTTACACTTCCAAGTTCATATGGAACATAGTCGGAACTATGCTCAAGGCTAGAAAGCTGGAATTATCATAGAGTGCAGAAGATTTCTATCTCTTGTGCGAAAAGAAGGGGTATTCAGTTTGCGTATTTACTGCTGTTTTTGCAAGAGAGTCTGGATAATGGTTTGAGACTTTGTTCCCTTAAGGTTTCATTCTCTGTTCTCTCTTATTTCAAAAGAAGCTGACACTTTTACCAGAAGTGCAGACTTATTTTCAGGTGCATCCTCCATACAGTCCTACAATAGCCCTCTCTGTCCTAGTCTTAATAGCTTTAAAAATTCCTCCGTTCAATTCGGTGGAGTTGAAATTTCTCACTTTGAAGATACCGTATGTTTTGGGTATGTCTACATTGAGGAGAGTACCAGAGCTGGAGGTTGTGTCTTGCAGATCTCCTTATCTCATTTTTCATGACAAAAGATCTGTTCTTTGGCCAAAACCCTACTTTGAGCCTAAAGTGGTCTCCAAGTTTCCCTTTAAATCAGGATATTGTTGTTCAGACTTTAGACAATGGTTGGTCTTCAGAAGAGGAAGGATCTCTTCACTTATTGGATGTTGTCAGGCCTCTGAAGACATATGTTAATAGGACTCTTGAGAAAAGGATGATCTTGTCACAAATGACCCTACTAGTAAAGATATTGTAGACAATATCTTCACCTTTAGCAACCCATATTCCCATAACACCAAATATGTTTGCTGCTACTTGATTATCCCAGGAAATAATCTGAAGTAGTGATAACATAACTCAGGTAGGTGGACACCAGAGGACTTGGGAGTGGGACGCAGAGCAGAGATCTCTAGGGTTACAGGGATGCAGGATGGTCAGTCCAGGCAGTAATATACGTAGTCGTGGTCACAGCAATAAAGTGCCTCCTTTATCAGTACATAATTATAAAGTGCCCCATTTGTTAATACATAACCAAAGAATGTCCCCTTTAATAAAAAATAATTAGAGTGCCCCCTATAGAACAAAATAATTATAGAGTGTCCTCTTTATTAATAAATAATTATAAAGTGCCCGTAAAGAAATAAATATTGGCCTCTTTTTTTTATTTAAATAATTAATATTGCTCCTTATTTTCTGTTGTGTATAGTAAGAAATACGTACAATCTTTTCTTGGTAGGATGTAATCCACAAGGATAAAAACAAAAAAACCCCATTGAAATTAAATGGACTATTCCATGGAAGCTTCCTGATGCAAATGAGTTAATGTCCACTAAACCTGCCTACTAAATAGAAGGGGAGTTAATCAGAAATGGTCTTTCGTTCTGACATTTGTTTGCTCCCCCAGAGTAACAGCACTGATGTGAAGTAGCCCAGTCCATTAATGGAGGGGAGGAAAAGGGATTTTTATGCTAATGGTATTTTCCCCAAACCAACATGTGGTTTAGGGGTTTTGAAACCACCACACATAATTTGACTATACACCCTCCAAACCGCTACATAGGTAATCCAGTAGCTTGGAAAAACTGCTGGTGATGAGCAGCAGTTATAAAACAGACAAAAAACACAGCTTGTTACATTTTCCCTCTTTGTGTTTTTCTCTTTCCCCTGGTATATCCCTGCCGCTCAGTACAGAAGAAAATCATTATTCCCAACTCCAATTTAAAACAGTACCTTCCACATCTTTAGAACAATGTCTTAATGGAATCAGGTCATAAAGTTGAAGCTACATTCATCTGAGCAGCTGTGATATAAGTGGTCATGTATATAAATCCACCCATCCATTCAGTGCATTTGTACAGAATAAGTCTCCAAGTGTGTCAATCCCCTTCTGCCTATTTAATTAGAAAAGATGTCCCAATATGGGATTACATCCCAAATAACCCAGTCAGAAGATGGAACTGTTACACCTGGATGTTGACTATCTATATCCTGTCTGCCACCTTCAATGATGAGGGAGATATAATTTGGAGATACTAATGTAACCCTTCACTGCATGCACTTATAGCCCCATTTTCACCCAGGCTTGGTTTATTATAATAGTGCTTTTGACAGACCGATATTCAGGTGGTGGCTTCAACTAAGTCTATCTCCAAGGTACTTAACCAGATCTAGGAAGATCATATTTACATAAGTGGCACTGTCCTATAGTGCAAACATTGCCTGTAACCAGCAATGAGTTCTCTTATTAACTATCTTTCAATATATTGAATAGGCAGGTAGCACTACTCATTACACACACAAAATTTGGAGATGGGATTGACTGCATATTTAGGGATTATACAGGTAATCATTTGTCCTAGATACCATCTTTATTAGGATGAAAAACTACAACCTAAGGTGGAAAAATATTATATATATATATATATATATATATTAGGGATATGCACCGGCCACTTTTGGTGTCTCGTGTTTTGTGTTTTGGATTTGGATTTGCTTGAGGTTTTGGGTTCATATTTGTTTTGCAAAACACCTGACGAAATGTTTTGGTTCGGATTTAAGGTTTTGGATTCGGATTTATTTTGAAAAAAACATAAAAAGTGTTAAAATCAAGTTTTTGGGTTTATTTTCACTCCTACGCTATTATTAACCTCAATAACATTCAATAACAATCATTTCCACTAATTCCCAGTCTATTCTGAACACCTCACACCTCACAATATTGTTTTTAGTCCAAAACGTTTCACCGAGGTAGCTTTCTGGACTGCATAGTGCAGTGGTCCCGGTACACAATTTGGTACCGGGGCCACAATACCTCCGCCTTCAAATGGTCTGAATTCCACTGCACAGCTGCCTGCTCCTACATCCTCTGCAGCATATACAGGGTGTAGTTCGAGCGTGTCAATACGTCTTGTTTTTGACGATGACAGGTCATTTTCATTAATTTATGATTTGGCAGCAACAGTCAACGTTGTTTAATATCTGATGCGCCTCTATCTGGACTGCATAGTGGAGTGGCCCCGGTACCCAATTTGGTACCGGGGCCACAATACCTTCTCCAACTTTCAAGTGTAGTGTTTATAATTTATAAAAACTACAGTAGTTCAAGCACGTCAATACCTCTTGTTTTAGACGACCATGGTACAGAGCATTCATCATTGAGATCCCTCTCAAATTTTTTGTAGGGGGGGGAGGAGGAGGGCTTAGATCCTTGGGTGAAGCTGGACCACTAGTCATGAACACGGGCCAGGGCCTAAGCCGTTCCTTGCCACTACGTGTCATAAATGGCATGTTGCCAACTTTACGTTTCTCCTCAGATGATTTTAAGTTTCTCTTTTTGCTACTTTTTGAGAACTTGGGCTTTTTGGATTTTACATGCGCTCTACTAGGAGATTGGGCATCGGGCTTGCCAGACGACGTTGATGGCATTTCATCGTCTATGTCATGACTATTGGCAGCAGCTTCAGCATTAGGAGGAAGTGGGTCTTGATCTTTCCCTACTTTATCCTCCAAATTTTTGTTTTCCATTATATGTAGCACAAGAGAGCGTACCCCTAAGTCACACACACTCGGCAAAGCCTTTAAAAATTATATGCAGCACATGAGAGTACCACTGGACTTATACTGCTGAATCAGTGAACTTTGTAATATAGCAGTACCACTGGACTTATACTGCTGAATCAGTGAACTTTGTAATATAGCAGTACCACTGGACTTATACTGCTGAATCAGTGAACTTTGTAATATAGCAGTACCACTGGACTTATACTGCTGAATCAGTGAACTTTGTAATATTGCAGTACCACTGGAATTATACTGCTGAATCAGTTAACTTTGTAATATAGCAGTACCAATGGACTTATACTGCAGAATCAGTGAAATTTTTAATATTGCAGTACCAATGGACTTATACTGCAGGATTGTTTTTGGATATTTTTTTTTAATTTCTTTTTTTTATAATTATTTTTTTTTTCTTTTTTTTTATAACTTTTTTTTAAATTTTTTATAACTTGGGAATAATGGGGAAATAACAATGCCCTTAGAAGGACAGAGCACAGGACACAGCACCACTGGACTGAACAGGACACAGCACAGGACCCAGCAGCACCACTGAACTCAGAAGGACAGAGCACAGGACACAGCACCACTGGACTGAGCAGAACACAGCACAGCACAGCACGAGATATAGCAGGACAGAGGACCACCTAACACAACCTCCCTCTACCCTGATCAATGCCCGAGTGAAGATGGCGGCGGTTAGCGGGGAATTTATAGAATACGAGTATCGCGAGATCCGACAGCGGGATTATGACTCAGAGCCTCGGTTTCAGTTTTGCAATTGGCGGGAATACCCGGATCTGTCTCGGATCCGGCTCGGATCGGCAACGTTCGGGTGGGCTCGGATTTCAGATATCCGAGCCCGCTCATCTCTAATATATATGCGGAATTAGTGGCGCTATATAAATACATGATGATATATTGTTTTATTAATGTTTGTTCCCAATTGTAAAGCGCTATGGAGTTTGCTGGCGCTATATAAATAAATGTTGGTGATGATGATGATGATGCTAAACACTTTGATTCTCAAGCAGCTATAAGATAAAATATAATAAACTGTAAAGCAACAAAAATATTATTTGGCCATCCCACTTCAGAGCAGCTAGTGTTAGATATGAAAACATTACTGCAAACTTAGCACATTGACACTATCAACCTGAGAATTTGAATACCTACAATTAATAATTTGGTGCAATTATAAACTTTATGCTGAGTTTTTGATGTTAAATTTACTCCACTTTCTATTTTGTAACTCATACAATAAAGATGATTTTGTACATTACGCTTAGAAAGATGATGCTATTAAACACATGTTCTTATGATGCAAAGTTACCAAGTGACATTTTTTAGCTTTCTGCTTTTGTGAACATAAAATCACTTGAAACAATAAAGGTCCTTATAAGAAACCACATTTCTAGTTTGTATAGAGTATAAAACATGTTTCTCTTGCACAATTGTAGATATTAACCTGTTTCATCACTCTTTCCAACTTGTGCTTTTGATCATCTGTCTCTTTTTTAAGCTGTGTGATGCAGGGACGCATTCCATTCACCTTCTCTTGGTACGACGATTCTTCTTTCATCATACTATCAAAAGTGTTTTTCATAATCTAGAATAAAGTAACAGTTTCTTTAAAGATCACATAAGCCCTGTTTTCATGGTTTTCAAAGACTGGTTTGTCTTTCAACATTAATAAGACATTTTACCAGTAAGGGTGTCTGTGCAGCTGGATACAACTCTAATAGATAATGCTCAAAGATCTTAATATTGAAGTTTGTTCAATTAGATTTTCAGTAGCTTCTAAACTAGCATCTACTTGACAAACAGGATTGCCCTAAATTAGCTGAAAAGTTTAAGAGGCAATAAAAATCATTCATAAATGTTTAAAAGTACATTTGTAGTGGATCTGTGGATAATAAACTTAAGCACCATCTACTAAATTGAGCTTTTGGTCAATCTATGAATTGCATGACTCAAAAAACAAATATTCTCCTGTATTGTACTGAGATCTGGGCAGCATTTGGTGATGGCTGCACGACAGAGCACCTCTGTGCCCTATTTCAAAAAATGGTAATTTTCTCACAGATGTGGGACATTTAAAAAAACATGGAAACAATAGGAAACTACAGGGTGTCATTGCACCAAAAATGTGGATGTTTAGTGGTACTGCTGGACTACAGTGTCTGTTCAGCTACTGGGCCCACTGAGTTCACCCCTTCTCTGGTCACTCTGATGACCTAGTTACTGATGGAAAGCAGGGCTCCTCCTTTGGAGGATTCAGAGGACTGCTTGATAGTAGTGGCTACCACCACAACTTTCAATTGCATATGTCCACCTTCCACTATCCTTCCTCATTCCATGTGTACCTCAAAGCAGAAACTGCACAACTATACAAGTCGACAATGGCTTCTTTAATATTGATAGCTGATAAAGCTTTTGTCTTGTAGTTGCCAAAAACTCTCCTCGCCATCACCTAGTTATTCTGCTACTTTATGTCAAGTGTTGCCCACACCTGTTAGGTTTTAAACTCATGTGAGCAGGACCATCTCTACCTTCTGTCTCATGTTATTGCATGTCATTTGTTTGTTTCATGATCCCCTTAATGTGGAGTACTGCATATTATGTGAGTGCTTAATAAATAAAAACAACAACAATGATTAGTACAGCTGCATTGTCATTCATGACCAATAGAAGCAGAGTCCATCTACAGTGTCACTTTTATTATGCACTCCAGCGTCCTTTATATGTGCTATATTATGTTCTATATATGTGCCTTTCTGACCCAGTTTTCTATTCCCTAGCAAAAGAAAAACCTCAGCTTACAGGCCTTCGAAATATAGTGACTTTTATGACTTAACATAACATTCTTATGTACAATGTAAATCTACACAATATACTAAACATGGTATCATAGTAAAAATAAACTCAACATAAATAATTATGTTTTTTTTTAACAACATAACAAAATAACCATATTACTGGGCAGACCAGGATTTAGAATCTAGTGGAGAATCATACTTGTAAAGTACGTATTATGGGGTCCAGCACAAAAGGATGATTGCCATTCCTCATGCACTGTATTTATCTTTATTATATATTACCATGTACCATTCTGCACCAGACAAAGAGATTTACATTTATCTTCTTGTCATTCTGAAACCTGATTAGACTGGGACAGTTGAGCACTAATTTTAGCTTACTAATATAACTAATTTACAAAAACAAGACATAATAAGCAACATCGATGGTCACAACTTTACTTGTTATTTGTATGTGTAATGCAATTATCATTTTTTTATATTCCATAAGCTATCTCTTTGAGTGCTCTTAGAGATTGTTTTTGTAATTTATATGAGTTTCTGAGCACTACCCAGCATCTCCCTTATTTACACAGCTAGTACTATATTTTCAGGTAGTAAGGAAAGATTGTGGATTATAATACTACTACTGTTTTGAGCCACGCAACAAAGTCTTGTTTGTTTTTCATACCACTAACTTACCTGCATGTCTTCCTGCAGCTCCCTGATCTGTCTCCGCTTGTACCTGCACTTTTCCTCTGCTGCTTTCTTTTGCTCTTCAAGTTTAATTTTTTCTTCATACTCTTCACCTGAGGTTAAGAACATTTTAGTTGTGTTTACTTATTTGTGTCAATGACTTAATACTTAATATACATTTGTCAGGAACAGTTTCACTCCCTGATTTGCCAGCATAAGTGCACTGGGAACAAGTGTTTCACCGGCGCAGTCTTCTGGCAGACTTACTTGTTTCAGTGACTTTGTTAAATGATTTTCTGTAGGAGCTGTTACAGCTGTTGATGACCTTAAGGGTGTTCTCTAAAGCTTTGATCTCCTTTTCAGCCTTGCGAATTTTGGCATCCATCTCATCACCAACACGTTGCAGTTCTTCCTTTTCTTGTGCAGCCTTCAAGAGACATTATAGTAAACAATTACTGATTTTAACTACTGTTTTGGAAAGCTCTTCTCGGTAAAGAGCAGCAAGTATTTCACAATTTTACATCTAGTATAAATGTAAATATGTCAATTTTTTTGTGTGTATTTTTTTATACACACTATGGACTATTATACGTAGAGTCCCTCTGCGCTATTCTTGAACTAACTCCATCCCCACTCCTTCTCCAGGCACACTCCCAGGTGGACGGCCAATCAGTGCGACTGAAAGGAGGCACATATTGAGAAAGGAGTGGAAACATTCATACATGTGTATTGTTTTATACTTGCAGATATACATATATGTTTTTTTTTACATATATAACACTGTGCTTTCAGTCCCATTGTTACCCTTTTTCTCCCCATGAATGGTAAA
Source organism: Mixophyes fleayi (assembly GCF_038048845.1). NCBI lineage: Eukaryota > Metazoa > Chordata > Amphibia > Anura > Limnodynastidae > Mixophyes > Mixophyes fleayi. Next base: position 113,854,635 of record NC_134404.1, read on the forward strand.
TGTAAATTGTAACTATGGCGCCTCATTCGGTATGCAGCCTAGTAGGTATCAGCAAAGTTCCACTAGCACTTCAAATTAGATACAAAGGATAAAATTGATACATACATATGGCGCTGCCTTCACGCACACTAATGGGTAGATGTAGATGGACACCTACGGTCAGTTTCTTAGACAGAATCTCTACAAAGCAAAATTATGCATACAAAGAGTATCATGGTATAGTATGTCAATGCAACACTGTCGGGTATATGCTTACTAGAACGAAGTTGTAATCACGCCCATAAGGAAAATGTAAACTGTTCCCACACGACACAAACTCCTCACAACTGATGTTCCGTGCTCAGAATAAAAGGAAAAAGACTTTTATACGAGTCGAAACGCGTTGGTTCGGATTCTTGATCGCAACAGGACTGTTCAGAGCGGCTACGACTGTACGAGACAAGCTGAGGTGAGCGGTCATGTAGGGGTTCTACTTACCTTGCTGTTACACGAGCGTGTCATCTGCTACTTGATACGAGTCCCATCTCATGATTTTACCTACATTTGTTATTAAAAGGATAATGAGCTAGAATTGTCTTTTTCTCTTTTATTCTGAGCACGGAACATCAGTTGTGAGGAATTTGTGTCGTGTGGGAACAGTTTACATTTTCCTTATGGGCGTGATTACAACTTCATTCTAGTAAGCATATACCCGACAGGGGTCACATATGAGTGAAGACAGGGGTGCTGTTTAAAGTTATTCATGCACGGATTCCCTTGGAAGATTTTCTATTTTGTTATATCTCTGTGTTGCATTGACATACTATACCATGATACTCTCTCTGTATGCATAATTTTGCTTTGTAGAGATTCTGTCTAAGAAACTAACCGTAGGTGTCCATCTACATCTACCCATTAGTGTGCGTGAAGGCAGCGCCATATGTATGTATCAATTTTATCCTCTTTCTCCCCATGTTTAGCTCTCTATAGTGACAGGGAGGCGTGAATATATAAAAAAAAATCATCTTCAGTTCTATTTTAATATAACTTTAACATGGATATGTATTATAGTGTGATTCAGGCACCATGCAGTAAAGACCCTGCTTCCAGGTGGTTGAATACCTTAGTATACACATAATATAGTTCTGGTTCTGTATAATTTAAACATTCATTGTATTACATTACAAAAGATAATGAATATTTTGTAATTTTAATGACTAATTATATTATGTTTATATTGGTGTATATATGCTCTATTAAAGAAAGTCTTCAGAATCATTCATTGTAATTATTTTACCCAACTCTAGATCTGTAACTTTTTGCCTTTTTCCAAGTCCATTGAATAGTTCAAAAAATATACAACTTATGAGTCAACACAAATAACCCCATATTCATAATGTTAAAGCAAAGTAGAGGCAGCCAAAAATGCTCCTCAACCTCTTGGCCTATCTCAGCCACCAAACAGGGCTTTGAACATCGGATCTGGAATATCCAGTAGACAGTTCCTAGCACTAGACATTCATTGTTGAGATTGTTGGGAGATCCCCACATGCTGACGGCTACATTTCTGGAACTAACTACCTATCATAGTTGTTGGAGCCGCCTACAGATGATGACTTCCTAATACAGCCAAACTTCATCTCCAGCGTCCACAGAGACAATGTGGGACTAGCGTTGGGGTAAGTAATCCATTTGGTTCTTATATTGTGCTACTACCAGAGATCCAATGTCTGCATTTTGTCACCAGCAGGTATTAGGGGTGTTCTATGTAATATAGAACCACCAGAGATCTGGGATGGTCTACATTACAATGTCACAATAAGTTTTGCTTTGTTTAGGGGAGGGGGTTAAATTATAAAGTCTCTCTGCAACACTAGAGATTTAGGGGGCCTACATTGTAAAATCTCCTGAGGTTTGGGGATCTGTATATTATAGTGGTCTCCAGAACAGAGTTTCCATTGCATACTAGTCACTAGTATGTACTGTTTTATACATATTATGCAGAGCAGTTTACACAACCCAAGCTGGTGACCTGTACAATATGTATATCGGATTTCATTTCCCTACAAGCCCTTCATGACCAGACCAAAGTTTCACATTTTGTAATGATTTGTCACTTTCACTATAACTAACCTTTTATTTTAGGCAACACAACACAAGTTACTCTTTTTTCAGCATATGGAATTTATATATTTGTTTTATTTTGATGGCCATTGATTAAAAAAATCATCAATACCTTTTAGTTTTAGTTTTAAATGCTGTAAATATGCAATAATGCAACAGTTTTGAATATTGGTCATTAGTATGGTCTATGTAGTGTTAATCTGTCACTAGTTAGCTCTCTGAGTTCTACATTGGTCACTAGATTGCTCTTTGTATTTTAAACTAGTCATTAAAGTTATCTTAGTATTTTTTCACTAGAATACTACCTATATTAAATGTAGGTTCCTAGAATGCATCTGTATTGTAGACTGGTCACTAGAATAGGTTCTGCATTGCATACTGGTCTGGCGCTGTATAGTATTTGACCATGCCTCTTTAATGTAGCAATTTTATATATATTTTAATAGTTTAGTAAACCACAACCACACTACAGAAACCAAACCCATATAATACAGGCACACACATTTTCCAATGTGGTATGCTGCTACAAAGGGTGGGGTACGATAAAGCTATGCTGGTAATTCCGACACCTGTCATGCCTCCAAAAAAACCCGAAAGAATAGAAAATCGACTTGAAATGAATTAGACTTACCTTGAAGACGATGCTGGAGATCCCCGAAGACAGCAGCATAATGACAGGAAGGCTTTCCGATTGGACAACTGACCGCCTCTGCTGCCTGACATCATCGCAATGTCTGTCAAGCTAAATTTAAAGCGGCAATGTTCGATTAAGTGTTTAACCACTTAACCTTAGGGGACCCCACATTAAATTTTGCTTGACCTACGTCGCAATGATGTCAGGCAGCAGAGGCGGTCAGTTCTCCAATCAGAAAGCCTTCCTGTCATTATGCTGCTGTCTTCGGGGATCTCCAGCGTCGTCTTCAAGGTAAGTCTAATTATTTTCAAGTCGATTTTCTATTCTTTTGGTTTTTTTTTGGAGGCATGACAGGTGTTGGAATGGTGGTAATCGTAAACACGATTACCACCGACTAGAAGACCCAATGTCACTTACTTGTGTTTGCCCCCTAGGCCAAAAGTTGCCAGCTCTCCCCTGATAATGCACAATGTTATGTATTACTGAAAGCATTGAAATTTCCATGACAATGGAAAAGCGTATTACTGCAGAGCAGTTTACACAGCCGAAGCTGATGACCTCCACAATATGTATTTTCAGATTTAACTTCACTTCACACCCTTCATGACTAGACTTGTCACATTCACTATGACTAACCTCTTTATTTCTGACATCTATATGGGGGAAACGGGAAACACTGGAGCTTGGGTACTTTAAATTTGGCTTCAAAAGTTCAAGCTCCTTCCACTCTATAACCCCGTAGACTGCCAGGTCCTTCAGTTATTTTAAAGTGCCCGCAGGACTGAGCGCTCTTTTTCATGGCTGCCATTGGTACCTTGCTTTTTAAAAACTTATTTAATTATTTTTATCACTACACAGTCATGGCAGGTAGTGGCCAGGATGTCTGTGCCTCCAGCACCATCGGGCACCAGGAACGGAGACAACTACATTGGCACCCCTCCACTACATTGGTACATCCTGGAGAGGGGAGTCAATTTTATTTTCGGTCAGCACATGGCGCCAGGGCCTGCATGGGGGGAGTGGGTGCAGGGTCCCCAGTGCCAGGGGGTTCAGGTGGGGGTCTGCTTGTCATGTCATGTTGAAGTCAACATGCATATCAAAAGCATAGAACAGGATGATTTGATTGTCCATGGACATCAAGGACATGTACTTGCATGTTTCAGTCTCGGAGGAACAGTAATGCCTTCTTAGATTTGCCATTTAGTCCAATTTCGGGCTCTACCTTTCGGGATGTCGACAGTACAGAGTGGTTCATGAAGGTCATGACGATGTTGGCTACCCTTCTGAGATCTCTGGGAGCATATTTTCTTATTTCTTACTTGGGCAATCTGCTGATCGAGGTGGGCTCTCCAGCCTTTTTTCTGGTTTATGTTATAGTGATGGCTCAGACCTCAAACCTGGTCTTTGGCACACATGTTCACAGTTTTTACAGATTCAACCTATTTGCATCCAAAGATGCCAGTTTTGGACTAAGATGCCTTTGACTCAATGAAAGGATGTAATCTAAGTATAAAAATCACTGCTTTTCAGTCTACCCAAGTTAATGGCCAGTGCTTAACAAAATCATGAAGACCTTTTAGCTGTAAGTGTTTTCCCCCATCATTGTTTGTAAAGATTGTTATAGAGAACCTGTGTGCAAAAGCCATTAGTGGGCTTTTGATGGAATTAAGTATTGCTGGTGGGCAAAATAAGCTAGAGGACAGCGTACATTGTGGGTTTAGAGACACGTTAACTCTTTAGACATGTAGACATGAGCAACACAGTTTCCCCTGTGTTAGGGTGGAGGCTAGAGTAGTACAGGAACCAATTTACTATACACTTTTTTTTACCCATTTACATTTGTGCAGATTCATTTTGATAGAATTATGTCTCATTTTCAGCAATTTTTGTTCAGGAATAGGTGGGTAGTGCAGATTTAAATCATACTGTATGACAAATCCTTACACCTTCTAAAATAAGCATACTACACATTTTTACATTAACAATTAATATACTGGTTCTTTATTACCTTAATTATGTAATAAGCCTGTGATTTTTCCTCTTCTCCCTCTGGCGGCATCATTGCAATAGTAATGATTTCAAACCGTTTTCTCATTTTATCAACTTTTGCAAGTCTTTCATGAAGCTCCGAACTGGAGAGAAAGGTTTATGTTATCCATTAGAACGCTCTGTTTGAAATACTTGTCATATTTATGAATAATGATAAGTAGCTTTCTTGTGAAATGTAATAACCAAGTGAAAACAAAAACAAAATCCACTGTATAAACTTTTCATTTTAAACATCAACTTTTTAAGATTAGTCTCAAATTCCACTCTTTATTCTGCCTAATTTTGCTAATATCATATTTTTTACATGTTGTACCAAGACTATAGTTTGACACATCTGTCTGTAAATATACATCTGAACCATTGCTGCATGACTGCACTTTGTACAACTGCTTCTGAGATTTTCTTTTATGAACAGAATGTATAAATACCTTATGCTCTGTCTCTCTTGGTCTACAAGTCTAATTTGAGACTTCAGCATCTCTTTGTGTATAGCAATCTCTTGTGTCCTCTCTTTCATGGCTGTCTGTAATTGTAACCTGCGCTTTTCTAATGAAAACACATCATCTGCTTTACTGTACAGCATGTCTCTCAACCGCTTGATTTCCAGTTTCAGGATATTATCCTCCACCATTAAATCCTAAAAAAAAATCATAAAACACATTCATGGTATAAAGGTAAGCACTTAACAGCAAAACAGTACAAATAAGCTCACACTGGCTTCTGCATAACCATCTTGGGCCTGAGTCATTAACGTGAGCAAAGCAAAAAAAAAGTAGTATCTTTGCACCTGGGCAAAACCATGTTGCATTGGAGGGGGAGGGGTAAATTTAAAATATGGGGACAGATTTATACTTGGGATAGGGCATGTCTTAGATCAACTTTAAATTTAAGTGTAAAAATAAAGCTATCAAGTATGTGTGTGGTAGATGAAAAAACAGCCAGTATTTAACTTATGAGCAAAATAATAAACTAATTTGCACCCCTTGCATTGTAACATGGTTTGTCCCGGAGAACATTTTCTTTTTTTGTTTGCCTTACTTTCCTTAGTGACTCAGAGCTCTTGAATTTAAATTCAGTAAAAGAAAAAATCAACCCCATATTGACCTGAATGTAAGTTACCTGTTTTGATACTCTGAGCTTTTTCACTGCTTTATCAGACATGGTATTGAACAGTTTAAGTTCTTCCATTTTGCTGATCAGATCCCCCTTCTCCTGACCATTTTTTTCAAGATCCCTTTTGGTGTTACGCACATCTGCCTGTTCAGAAGTGAATAGAATCTTGTTAGCCAAAGTTAAAAAATATTTGTGTAAGGCAGAAGTATTAGTTAATGTCTGGTTTCTATTTCTTTAGGCAGACTCTTACCTGGAGTTTCTTGTGCTGTGTATTTAAGATATTAAGAGCAGCCTTGCGCTCATCGAACGTTTTGATTAGTTCAGAAACTTTGATTTCCAGAGCTTGTTTTTCATTGGTGTTAACTTCACCTTTCAACCGTGATAACCTGCGCTCTAACTGTTGGATCTGGAAATCCTGTACAGAATAAACAATCACACTCACACAAAGCCAACCAGAAACATTTGCCTATTTATGTTTGTCGAGAACAGAACATTAATATTTAGCCCAAAACCCTTTACAATAACTGTACAATAAGTAAGTATTCCATACCAAACGGTTTATCACACATCACTAAGAATGTGCAGAATCAAACCATCTATTTGAATCAGGTACATATTGAACTGACTATCATTAAAAAATTATACAGGTGTCAACTCCAATTAGAGGTTTATATTTTCAGAGACTTTGCAAGTTCTGTAATTGTGGATTCTATGAATTCTCAATGCATTGTTATGTATTCCCAAATATCTTTTTTAAAATCACAAGTAAAGATTGTCTATGTCCTAATGCAATCAAACTTACCCTAATTTTGTTAAAACAATAAATTTAATGGTGAATTATTCATACCAGTTATATCATTAACATGCTTGGCTATAACTAAGCTTTTTTCTAGAAGCATTTTTGTTTTTGAAAATATGTCAATTTTGAAAAATGTCCTACATGTGGTTAGCTTTCCTTAATCGTAGCAATGCTATTTAAGGGATTTAATGGTTGAAAACAAGCATGGAATTGTACCTGATTGTAAATGATCCCCTGTTGCTTTAAAGTATGCAGGTCAAGTTTTTGCAGTTGACTATTGAGGTTTCTCAGCGAGCTTTGGCTTCCATTAATTTCTGATAGCAACTGTTTTTCTTTTGTCTGGTTCTCATGCAGTTCCTGTGATGTCTTGAAATGTTGCTCCCTTACCTGTTTTAGCTGAGTTTCTAGATCCTAGGATATATATATAAGTATAACGATATTATGATGGTAGTTATGTACATTATCTGAAAAAAAGGTATTTTCATTCCAAGCAGTCATATTTCGGCTTCTAGTACATAGTGTAGGATTGGATTTTATATTTATGTTTTTAAGTGGAAATGCCTAACACACATGTATCATATGAATTAATTCAAAGGAAAGTCATCTTTACACTGAATTCTTGCCAGCAAACCAATGTCTATGACTCAATGTCAATCACAGTAAATATTGCACTTTTCAAGCCATATATAAATTTTGACCTAACATTCAATAACATTTTGCTATGTGGTAGTCTGCCATATCTTCTGTTTAACTAGTTAGCCATCTAGCTATACATCTGAAGCAGTGGAATGAAATTGAATTCATACTGGTATCCGTACTTGTTAACTATCCATGTATGTGTAATTATGCGCAATTGTATTCATTTATGTTATTATGTTTATTATATTCATGTATGTCATTTTTGTAAGATGATTATACAGCACTAGGGAATCTGTGTCAACCTATACATAAATGATGATGATAATGATAATTTAGATGGGTTGTAATCGGGTAGACAAGCTTAGGGAGGTTATGAGTGGTTCATGAATTTGATGAGGTTGACTGAAAAGGTGAGTGTTACAATACCAGTGGTGAACCCTATATATTACCCAGGTTCACCATTGGATAGTGTCCATGGTGACTATCAGAACGACTGAACACCAATAACGCACCACAGGGCTGAGCTGCAGCCTTATTCCCTTGCCTGTTACATGGGTAAGTATTTCACACCTATGCAAATATTTCAATAAAGAATAATACTTATATGTACTACAAAATCACCCCAAGAAGCTATAACGTTAATAACACAATCTGGTTAATCACACTATGCAATGTTCTGCATAAAGGTGAAGAAGACACAACACATACTACTCTAGGACAGTCAGCCCTGTAAGACTTTGGGTTTATAGATTGGAGTTCCCCTTCAATCCCCTTCCATTTTACTGCCAGCTAGGCAGTGGTCCAGCCCAGGCGTCAATCTGCTTTATGGCAGGCACACACTGGTGTAAAGACCAACTAGTCTTTCCTTCGGTTTCAGGGTGTGGAAATGCCCTATATCTCATTCAGTGACAATCCAGCTGGAACCATAATCCCCTTTCTTGCCTTATGACTAACCTCAGCAGGCTTCATATATCTTCTCCATTTCGCATGCTGGAGTATTTTAGGTAAAGTGGATAGCTAGACTTTAGGATTGATGACCCATATCTCGAAGAGTCAGTATGAGACCAAGTCTCTGCCATCTTCTTCCCCAGACCTCCTACTGATATTAGCACCACTGAATCAGGAGATAATGGGCTCACACAAAGGGGTAGGATCAAGGGGCAACAAAAACTATTAAAAAGTTCAAGGTAGGTTTGCTTCCCTCCCAAGATTTATCTCTCACTGTATTTTATCTGAGACAAGGTTCCAAACTGACCAGTGGCTTCTGGTTAGCTGGCTGCTCACCATGGCTGACAGCTCTAGGACTTAGGATGATGGCATTAGCACTCCCGGGACAGCAAGGTAGAGGTTATAGACAGGAGGCAATTCTGAGTGATTTTAGCTCCTTTGGGCATATTTCACATCAACTTTGACAATAAAATAACATATACTAGCATGGAACAGTTTAGAACCTGGGCAAATGCCACATTCATTTTCCCAACAAAAGGGTATCCCAGAGGAGTTAAAACTTTATAATAATAGTACCTCACTCACATCCCAGTATGTTATCAGGAAATGCTGGAGGGTTTTGAGGCTAGGCACAAGTCTTGTATGAGGGAGGGAATTCCACAAAGTGTGCAGGAGAGCTGCAGTTCTTGGATAGAGCAAAAGGGTAGAGGTGGAAGATATTTTGAGACAAGTGAAGAAATGTATATTGGTGCAGTTTTGATAATGAATCTTTATGCTAGTAGCAGTAATTTATTTTGGATTCAGTAAATCACAAGCAACCAACTGAGAAAAATCAAGCTTGGGTGCTGCATTCAAAACTAATTTATAGGTGTAAAATCTGGTTAGCGAAAGACAAGTAAGAAGTGAATTGCAATAATTCATGTGGGGAATTATGAGTACATGATCTAAGGTTTTTGCAGTGTCATCTGTGAAATATGTGCACATTCTGGAGAGGTTGATTAGATGTATTTAACAGAATTTGGAGACCATTGGGATATGGTGAACAAAGGACAGTACTGAGACAAGGATGACACATAGGCAGCTAGCCTGAGGGGTAGTGTTTATTGTCCTGTTGTAAGGGAAACATTTGTCTGGTTTGGCATTCACCACTTTTTGGTTAAAAAAACCTGAACTCAATAAATGTACTGATTATATATAAATAGCTGCTGCTGATGATGATTGTACAGTACAACAAGCCTTTACGTCAATTCATGAACTACAGTGGGAAGTGCAGCATCAGACAAATATTTCCCAGATGAAATTGATCAAGGTGTCACATGCATGATATTTATGTCAGATTTAAGTGAGGTACATTGTTTAGTGTAGTAGTCTACTATTAATAGTGTAATTTATATTAAACGCCATATACCTGTTATTTATGGCAAGCTTTAATAATGATTGGACAATAAGCTTTTAAATCAGTTATAAATGAATTATTATCTGTGTTTAACCTAAAAACCTTTCTTTCGCAGTCACAGGAACTGTGTATGATAAGCTCATTAAAATCTTCATCCATACAAGATATTCAGATTTTTTGGTAGATCTGTTGGCAACATGACACCTACAAAATACAAACCTACCTTGACTGTCTTTTCCTGTTCCTTCAGCATCTCCTCCATACGTAGGGCCCTTTCTTCCAAGCTCAGTGCTGAGTCAGTCACAAGCTTCAGTTTTTCATCCAGACCTTCATTATATTCTTTTGCTTCACTCAGCCTGAAAAGAGTTTATAAGCACAATGCAAGGATGTACTAAAAAACAATATTGCAACAATATTAGGGCGGTTAGTAAATGAGTAAAGATCTAAAACGAGTAGTATAATGTAGGAACAAATTAAGTAAATACTGCAATTAGGCTTTTTTAATTGGTCTTATTATCATCATCTGACTTGCGAGTTTTGCTCTAGTCTTCCCATTCATTTCCTAAACACTGACCTGTTACAACAATAACATTCACCTTACTAATATTATTCAGTCTTCATTAAGTATGTCTAAGAAATACTTTTGGAATAATTGAATAAATTATCATTTGCACAAAATGGTTCTGTTTTTATAAAAATGGGATTTTTGCACTTAACCCTGTCTTTCAAATGAATCCTCAACCAAATATGACACTTCCTCTATATCACAGTCGTCTGCTAACTGACATTAGCAGAGGAGAACTGCTTGCCCAGTCTAGCAGAAGAGGAGGACTCTATAATTTTCTACAAAGATGAGGAGACTTTTGCAAAACTCTGAACCAACTTGGCCAGATTCTGGACCTGAGGTAATTCTTCTGTGGGGATAGGGTGAGACGCCTGAATAAGGGTTTCCAGTGATCTGGGATTCTCCTCACTCAGCACCTAAAGGTGATGTACAGGCTGAGTGTGTTCAGCAATATTGTTGGCAAATGCCTTAGCCCAGGCAGGCTCAACCAGGTAGGCGCTACCAACTGCTATCAACTTACCTGTGAGAGGAAACCCCACCAAAGAGGACATTGGAAACTGACGAGTTTAATCTCCACCCCTTCATCGGGCGCAGCACGGAGTCAGCTAAAACCATTCAATGAACAACTCCCTGTCCCTAGCTACCAGTGCCTTGCGATGGGCCTATTAAACAGTAGCCGCTCACCAGACCCCTTGCCAAGCTGTGTAGCGGTGATCATAATATCATAGTTTCCCAGTTACCGGCAGGAGACCACAACATAAATCTGCTAACTACCTCCAGTGTGTGAAGAGAAGAGTATAAAGATTGCGGCACATCCAGAGAGCAGTCTGTTGACCGGGTCCACCCTTCGATGGTCTAAGATTAGTGAGAATGAAGTGCGGCAGTAAGAGATGCTCTCCAGCAATTCTTTCCCGTTCTTAGCACACTAAGAACGGGAAAGAATTACCAGTCCGGCAGCAATCAGTAAAACAAAGAACAATAAATTGAATAAATTAACTTAATGTTGCTACAGGCAGCATCATATAAAAATCACCCTGCTCCTGTAATACAATAACAGTCTTACTCCCAGATAGGGCATATAGAAGGGGGGAAGCTCAGGCTTTAGTAAACATTTTTTTAAAGTGCCCATACTGCTGCACACACCTCTATACCCCATGAGTCCAATGTCTCCTAATGGATGCATGAGAAATATGGAATACATATTCCAGAAAAATACATCACTATACACCGTGCATCTTCACAAATTAATTAAAGCATACACTACCTTTCTTGTTTCTTCCGAACTTCTTTCTTAAGATTGTTAACTTCAATCCTCATAACTTCTAATTCAGTAGCTGTCCTATCAACAGTCCCTTTGAGTGTATCCAACTGTAAATAAAGAATAAATGAATGCCCCCAACTCGGTTTCTGTACTACAGCAGTAGAGCACCTGGACAATTACCCTTGTATCTATGTCTATGTGTTTGTGTGGAAATAACATGGACATTTTAATATGTAAAAAAGCAAAGAGTGCATTTAATACATTTTACAGACTTTATAGAGAACAATATCTCTTCTATAATTGAATTGCTGTGTTAAGGCAGTCTGCTATGTTAAGCTAATATGCAGGGGTTTTACTTACCCAGGGTATTCCTGAATCAGTAGTACTACTTCAATAAATCTTCATTCATATGTAACCCATCAAGATAGAAATTCTCAAGAAAACTATATTTGTCAGCAACAGTACCTGAGAATAACAAACACCTAGCCCCGACTAGTGAAACTATCGATCACCTTTAGCATACTGGGTTCACTGTCAGACAATAACTTACGTAGATTTAAGGCCAAAGTGCTCTTTAAGGTACAGCTAACATTTGGGGTCCTTTATAAAAATAAGAGTGCACAGGAAAACTATGGTGTTGTTGATAAGATAAAAAGAATCATAAGCTAATTGTCATTTTTTGTAGTGCAGCTTGTAGAATGAATACAAACAATAAATTTGTTGTTATAGGTAACACCTTGGTTTTCCTGGACACTAGGTTTCATAAATGATCCAAAACATGTTATTATATTACTGCTGCCAGAGGTATTCAATAAATATAAGTACAATACTAGACTCTTTAGTACTTCATCTTATACCTAATGAATTATAGTTGTTTTCATGGTCTGGAATCGATAGCACATGGTTTGCTTAACAACAAAATAGCTGAACACATAATGTTGTAGACGGTTGTATTTGAGAGCACTCGGTCTGGTTATAAAACAACAGTAATGAGAAGCGTCTCTTTTATTGGGCATTCTCAATGTTACCTCATCTTGTAGTTGACCTCGAACAGTCTCTTGCTCTTGATAGTCCAGTCTCAGTTTGGCGGTTCGCCTTTCTATCACGGAAATCTTCTTTTCATATTCCTTGTTATTTTCACTTTCACTGTTCAAAAACTGGACTTTTTCTTTGATTATACTTTCTCTGTTTCGTAGCTCTTGTTTGACCTGAGCTAATTGCTGAGATAAAGATCAATGTTATACACATGCATTTATTCACACTCATCTTTGTAAGTATGTTCAATATGTATTTTGTATAATTAGGTTGTTTGATAATAAAGATTTAACTTTTTTTAATATGACCATATCCCCTCTTTCTAATAATTTTCCATAAAAAATTTTTTTTCATTTCCATCCTTTATTCCTTTGAGTGCCCCTATTGCACATACTCTTTTTCCTTCTCCCCTTTTTTGATGTTCAATATCAAATGTTCTTGTTCCTAAAATTGGAGAAAGAAACCATTGTCTAGGCTGATCTATAGGTAAACTCAGTGATGACACTGATTGCTACGGAATAGATGGGCTACAGTCTCATAAATATTGGTTCAGCTCATAAAATGACTGCTTCCATTGTGTGCAGGCCACATGTGTACATTACTCTTACCCTATGGGTGTTACGAGCCGCGGCGGTACGCCGCATCCTGGCGTGAGGTAGCAGCCGAGCACGTTCATTAGTGTCAATGCACTGTTATATTTGTAGAGGTTGTAGGGACATCCTCGAACTCCAGGGGGAGCTCTCTCATGATTCTATTTGTCATTCATACATATTCCTGATTGTGATATGACCTATGCTAGTTCCCAGCTAGTAATTAATCAGCAGCCTCCTGAGGCTGATTGTCAGGCCTGTCCTCCTTTCTGATTTGCCCATCATAGTATTTAAGGCAGTGAGGACTGGGCCTCACTGCCGGTTATAGTTCCTGCTCTGTGCATGCTTACCTGCTCCCTCCTCTGTTCCCCTTCTCTGGCTTTGGATTGATATTGCTGTGTATGACCCTGGACCGTGTACTGGACTCTGCTGAATTGCCTGTGACCTTGATCTCAGCCTGTTACCTGGATTCGTTGTTTGCCGCCAGCCCTGACCTTTTGCCTGGACTACACCACCGCTGCCTGCTGTACCCCTTTACCTTGGCCCGTTTGGACTTTGCTATTCTTCCACCTGGCCCTCGACTGCTCTGCTCTGTAATAAACTTGTACTACTTTGAGCTTAAGACCTGGGGGCATCCGAGTACCTGTGAGCACGTTCAGCTCTACGGGAAAGGCGGCTGCTATAGGCGAAGACCTCTGTGACCTGTTCTACAAGTTTATGACACTTGCCGTCAGCCATAACAATGGGGCTTCACTGCGCATGTGCTGACCCCATGTACTGAGGTGTCTTTATCTATTCTAAACAGAGCAGAGACTCAGAGACTAAAGTGGAGGGTGCTCGTGCCCCTCCCCCCAAAAAAATTGGCTCGGATGTGCTGGTTGACACCCCGGTAACCACAGTTACTGGGCTTACCGTGTTCCGCTGGCCCTAGACGGAGGTTCAGTTAAGATAAATGGTGAAGGACACTTATGGTTGACAGCAAATGACTTTAAGAACTCTACAGTGACAAGTTCATATTTCGTGTCTCCAGCTTTTGCTGTCTCTCCTTGTTCAAACTATGCCAGTCACCAATACGTACTTTATTATTGGCGGCTGATAATTCTGCTGCCGTACAACAGCCACACGGACTTTCCCCAGCAGTATGTACAAATTGTTAGAAATGTCAGAAATGTTTCAGTGACGGCCACAGTGATTGGATTGTGAAGTTTTGATACCTACAATTCTGTGTTATCATAAAACAAGTTACAACTATATTTCCAAGACATGGAAAATAATTAGCAAGATGCCTACCAATGCACACTGATCAATTTCTCTGTCTCTTTTCTGCATCTGGTCAATGGTGTCTTCCCATTGGTGGATCAGCTGTTGTCTCTCTGAATGTGCTTTACGAAAATCTTCAGCTGTTTTGTCCAGTTCAACCTGTAAGACAAATCACTCTAATTCACATGAAATATTTCACTTAAAATGATCAAATCTTAAAGTGCATCTGTCACCTACACACATTAGTGGTACCATTTTGTGGCCCGAACAAACCCATCAATTCACTGCCACTGTGATGACACTGGTTTCTATTGCGTTCATAAGCAGCAGTCTCATGAGTGTAGGTGCAGTACACAAAATGGCTGACACCACTGTGTTACTTGACAGGTGCACTTTTACTAGAGTATAAATAGAGCCTTCACAGTCTGACAGGACCTGAACCCGTCAGGGGCCTTAAACCCTGGTTTCTGGCCCGTTGCCTTGCTTATCTACTACTGAGACAGTTATTCTTTGAACTGCAGTTCGGTAGAGAATATTCCCTAGTGGTTTCCAATTACTCAATTAGCTTTCCCTGTTTCTAATTAGTAGCCAATTATTATTTAAATCTAGCAGTTTCTTGTTTCCCTTGCCTGGTTATTGTGTTTTATACCTGTGATATCCCATCTACTTCATTACATGTGCCAAACCAGCTTGTTTAACTACACTCTACTTCTGCTAGTACTGGCCTTGGTTTAGTCCACGAATCCTTTTATCCTTCACTAGACTCGTTCTTATATGTTAGTGTCACACACCAGGCTCTCAGGTTCTGTCACTAACCTCCTCACTGCCTTTCCAAGTTGTCCCTGCGGTCCTCAGGCTCTGCTGGTGTCAGACCTCTATGTAAGAAGCTGTCCAGTCTGTCTCCACTCCAGAGATCCCTCCAGTATCAGAGTATGGACGCAGCCATCTTGGATTCCGTCACATGATTCCTTTCAGTCATTCTGGTGATAACAACTCCAAATTCATATTCCCTCCAAAGCCAGTCCATGGGAGCTGCCATCTTGAATATAGTTACCTGATCCATCTCAGCAACTCAGAGTGCTGCTTCTGCCCAGCTGATTACAGTCTCCAATCAGGAATCAACAACAACTATAAAAGGACTTCCTGGAGCCCTTACCTGTTGCCAGTGCAATGTTGTATTTCAGACGCCAACCTGGTTCCCAGCAGTTTGAAGTCTTGCTATCTATCTCGCTACAGTCTTGCTATTTATCCAGCTCTAACAGTGAACAGTCTGCATTCTGGCTTCAGTTTGATTCCAGAAATCTGGTTCCATTCTGGTTACAGCATTCAGTCACAGCATTCCGATTCCATTCTGGTTACAGCAATCCTCTTTCAGCATTCCAGTTACAACATTCCGTTTACAATCCGCTCCAGCATTCTTCCAGTCCGGTCCAGCAATCCAGTTCCTGTTTGCTCTCCCCTGCTAGTGTAATCACCATCTGCAGCAGTCCATTCACTGCATGCAGAGGAACATTATCAGGCCACCCAGCTTTGTCCACGTAGTCACCAGTCCATCTCCAGAGACACAACCCATTCTGGGTACAGACAGATCCTCAGGCGTGACAGTTTGCAGTGGCCCAATTCATCCTGCTGTTAATCTGTCCCAAGGAGTGGGCTCAATGCAAGGCCTGGTGAAACGGCTCATGAGCCAGGAAAACACACATGGGCAAATCATGCAGTTCGTTCAAGAATTGTCCTCCCGCCTGGATAGCATGCAAACTACTCTCAGTTCAGGTGACTCTTCTGCTTCTGTACAAGCTCCACCTTGTCAAGTTCCTGCCACGGCTTCTCGTCTTCATCTGCCAACTCCTGCCAAGTTTAATGGTGATCCAAAACTGTGCAGGGGGTTCCTGAATCAATGTGAGATCCATGTTGAGCTACTGCCCAGCAATTCCCCACGGAGAAAGCAAAAGTTGTGTACATTATCTCCCTCCTATCGGGACAAGCATTAACATGGGCATCTCCATTGTGGGAAAGAGCAGATCCCTTGCTTTCCTCTTGTTCTGGATTCACAGCAGCCTTCCGTCGGATCTTTGACGAGCCTGGCAGAACCACATCACCATCCTTAGAAATTCTACGCCTTTGACAAGGCTCTCTTCCTGTGGGCCAATACCTGGCTTAGTTCCAAATATTAGCATCTGAGTTGAAGTTGAATGATGAGGCCCTGATTGCAGCCTTCTGGAGTGGCTTGTCCGATAAAATTAAGGATGAGCTATCTATTTGTGATCTGCCTTTTACACTTGATGAAGTAATTTCCCTGTGTACTAAAGTTGATTTATGCTTTCAGAAACGTGCCCTGGAGAAAGGAAAGGTTGAAAGGGTTAAGTCACATCACCAACTTCGCTCCTGGCAGTCCTCACCGTCAAACGATGAGCCCATGCAGGTGAACGGCACTTGTTTAACCAAAGAAGAGCATCAGAGACGCCAACTGGCGAGCTTATGCCTTAATTGTGCAGCTCCAGGACATTTACTTGATTCCTGCCCCAAGTGTCCGGGAAACTCCCGCTCCTAACCGGTGATTGAGAAGCTAGGTTAGGAATAGTCAATTCTTCTCCACAAAAATCTGATTGTGTACTTACAACCAATCTTGAACATGCTCAGCGAACCAAGAACCTCTGAGCTCTTCTTGACTCTGGTGCTGCTGGAAATTTCATTACTGCCACAGTGGTTCAAAAGTTGCAGTTACCCACAAAGTCGTTACCTCAACCTTTCTACATCAAGGCAGTGGATGAAAGTCGCATCTCAAATAGTATTATCACCCACCAGATTCATCCTCTGTGGATTAGAGTGGGGGTTCTGCACTCAGAATTGCTTATGCTTCTTATCATTCCCAAAGCTTCACATTCCTTAGTCCTAGGTTTACCTTGGCTCCGGTTACATAACCCCCAGATTGATTGGACTAGGTCTCAGATTACATCCAAGGGTATATCTTGTAAGGACTCCTGCCTCCAGCATGTCATACCTCTTCGAACCACAGTCTCCTCTGGTCAAGAGCTTCCACCCTTACCCTTACAGGGACTTCTCCGCTGCCTTCGGTAAAGCTGGTGCTGACTCCTTACTACCACATAGGCAGTGGGATTCTCCAATTGATTTGATGCCAGGCTTAGGGGACGTACCTACCCATTCTCTCTTCCTGAGACTAAATCAATGTCTGAATACATCCAGGAAAATCTTGAGAATGGGTTTATCAGTCCATCTTCCTTACCTGCCAGAGCAGGTTTCTTTTTTGTGAAGAAAAGAGATGGCGGTCTCCACCCCTGCATTGACTATAGAGGTTTGAAGGATATTACTATCAAAAATTGTTATCCTTTGCCCTTAATCACGGAATTTTTTGATCGTGTCAGAGGAGCCACCATCTTCACCTAATTAGATTTAAGAGGGGATTACAATTTAATTCAAATTCGTGCAGGGGACGAATGGAAGACCGCTTTTAACACTCGTGATGGGCACTAACAGTACTTAGTCTTGCTATTTGGATTGAGTAATGCCCCAGTGGTATTTCAGCATTATGTCAATTACATTTTCCGTGACCTCCTCTACAAAACAGTTGTCGTCTATCTGGATGACATCCTTATTTTCTCCAATAATCTGGAATCACATCGTGCCCATGTCAAGGAGGTTCTCTCACAACAACGTTCCAACCGGCTCTTTTGTAAATTGGAGAAATACACCTTTGAAGATCCATCTATGTCCTTCTTAGGTTATATTATTTCTGATACTGACTTAGAGATGGACCCAGAGAAGCTCAAGGCGATTCTCAACTGACCTCTTCCAACCACTTTCAAGGCAGTCCAAGGCTTTCTGGTTTTCGCAAACTATTACAGAAAATGTATTCAAAATTTCTCCACTCATGTGGCTCCTATCACAGCCCTTAGCAAAAAGGGGTCCGAACCCTCCAATTGGTCTGAAGAATCTAAAGCAGCATTCCATTGCAATAAGCAACTCTTCGTTTCCGCTCCACTTCTTTGCCAGCCTGATTTATCCCGACCTTTCATCGTGGAAGTGGATGCCTCTGCAGTAGGTGTAGGTGCTGTTTTATCTCAAAGTTTTGAAGATGGATATCTTCATCCCTGTAGCTATTTTTCTTGCAAATTTTTGCTGGCAGAGAAAAACTACTCTATAGATGATCAAGAATTATTAGCCATTAAGTTGGCTTTGGAAGAAAGGAGACATTTGTTGGAAGGTGCCAAATATCCCATCTCTGTCGTCACAGATCATAAAAACCTTCTGTACCTAAAGTCAACTCAGTGTCTCAATCTAAGACAAGCTAGATGGCCTGCCTTCAGAAATAATCTCCGATCGTGGGGTCCAGTTCATGGCCAAGTTCTGGCGGTCTTTGTGTTCAGCTCTTCAAGTGAAGCTCAAGTTTTCGGCTGCCTATCATCCCCAAACAAATGGTCAAACTGAAAAGGTGAATCAGGATTTAGAAACTTTTCTTCGCATATTTATCTCATCTTCACAAGACAACTGGAAAGAACTCTTACCCTGGGCAGAATTCTCCCACAATAATTAGTACCACTCCTCCTCTGGGTCCACAATTTTTTTTTACAGTCTATGGTTTTCATCCCAGAATACCTGAGTTTCAGCCTCTTCCCTCTGCCATTGGACCTGCTGATAACACCTTACGTCAGTTCTCTAAAATTGGAAAGGAAGTTCATTCTTCCCTGTTAAAGGCTTCCTCCAATTACTTGATCGCAAACATCGAGCAGTACCCAGTCTCAAACCAGGGGATAGAGTTTGGCTATGCACTTGCAACCTGAGGCTTAAGGTACCTTCCATGAAATTTGCCCCTCGCTACATTGTTCCATTTCCCATAGAGCGAGTCATCAACCCACTAGCTTACAAACTCAAACTTCCTCCATATCCATGAATCCCAAATTCCTTTCACATATCCTTGTTGAAACCTTTGGTCCTAAATAGGTTTCATTCTGCACTCCCTAAGACTCCTAAAATCCAAACTCCAGGATGAGTCGAGAAGGAAGTGTAAAGGATACTCGATTCACAGATTCGTCATGGTCATCTTCAATACCTTATTGATTGGAGGGGTTACGGTCCAGAAGAACGAGCCTGGATTAAAGCCACTGATGTATATGCTCCATGCTTGGTCCGTATCTTCCATGCAAAACTCCCTTTGAAGCCAAAGAGGTGTCCAGTGTCCACCCTCAAAAGGCGGGGTACTGACACACACCAGGCTCTCAGGTTCTGTCACTCACCCCTTCGCTGCCTTTCCAAGTTGTCCCTGTGGTCCTCAGGCTCTGCTGTTTTCAGACCTCTCTGTAAAATGCTGTCCAGTCTGTATCCACTCCAGAGATCCCTCCAGAATCAGAGTATGGGTGCGGGCATCTTGGATTCGGTCACATGATTCCGCTCAGCCAATCAGATGATAGCATTCTCCTGTTCAGATTCCCTCCAAAACCAGTCCCAGTTGCCATCTGGGATATAGTCACCAAATCCATCTCAGAAACTCAGAGTGCTGCTTCTGCCCAGCTGATTACAGTCTCCAATCAGGAATCAACAACAGCTATAAAAGGACTTCCTGGAGCCCTTACCTGTTGCCAGTGCAATGTTGTATTTCAGATGCCAACCTGGTTCCCAGCAGTTTGCAGTCTTGCTATCTATCTCGCTACAGTCTCACTATTTATCCAGCTCTGACAGTGCAGTCTTCATTCTGGCTCCAGTCCGATTCCAGCAATTTGGTTCCATCCACTCTGGTTCCATTCCAGTCACAGCATTCCAGTTTCATTCTGGTTACAGCAATCCTCTTTCAGCATTCCGGTTACAGCATCCCAGTTCCATTCCGGTTGCAGCAATCCTCTTCCAGTATTCCGGTTACAGCATTCTGGTTCCAGTCCAGTTACAGAAATTCTCTTTCAGCATTCCGGTTACAGCATTCCAATCACAACATTCCAGTTCCATTTTGGTTACAGTATTCCGTTTACAATCCGGTCCAGCATTCCGGTTCCAGTTCGGTCCAGCAATCCAGTTCCTGTTTTCTCTCCCCTGCTAGTGTAATCACCATCTGCACCAGTCCATTCACTGCATGCAGAGGAACATTATCAGGCCACCCAGCTTTGTCCACGTAGTCACTAGTCCAGCTCCAGAGACACAACCCAGTCTAGGTATAGACAGATCCTCAGGCATGACAGTCAGATCTCATTTCACTAATGTCATGATTTATTTTGCTTAGAGAACCTAATATCTCTGCATATGTGTACATGGGTTGGGTATGAAAAGTTGACAGTCAAAATGTATACAGGGAAAAATATCTACACCATAAGGTCGACACAGTTATAAAGTCAAAAGTCATAATGTCTACAGGTTCAGAATGTCAACACAGTTAAAAGGTCGACATGTAAAATGTAGACAGGGTTGTAAAGTCGACAGTCAAAATGTCGACATAAATGACTAGATCTAAAATGGCAATACATGTAAAAAACAAACAAACGACAATGAATGTAAAAAAAATAAAATGGCATGCTTCCCCCCTCCCACCTACCCACCAGCTTAACCAACCAGCTTATCCAACCCTAGTGTTTTCAGCCTAGTTTGGTATTAACGTATTTGGAAGGACAAAAAGCATGGAGTTCCCCCAATTTTATTATTACCAGCACTAGGCTTTGCCTACAGTCTTGTCTACACTACAGGTCTCAGCATGCCCAGGCTGCCAAAAAGTGTTGGGCCATGCTGGCGCTTGTAATACTATATAATTCTACCCCCTCCTCCACCCATCTGTTTCAGTATTCTTCTGCCTAAAACTATACATACAAGCAGAATGATAAGTGTGTCTAATAATGCTATTGTCAGTAAGACACTACAGAATTTTCAAGATAAAAATTATGTTTGTGCACATACCTGGGCAGTGATAGTCTCTGTCAGTTCATTGTCCAAAACTTTACGTTTTTGATTAGACTCCACTGTCATTCTTTCAATCTGTAGTGACAATTCCTATATAGAAACACACAATATTAAATTAAGTTATACATGCACATACAACTTAATACAGGTAAAAATTCAAAATATGATGAACTTACTTTAATCTTTCCATCGTCTTTTAGAGCATATTTTTGAATGGCGACAGAATCTTCATCTTTTCGAGAAGATTCTTCCAGCCAAGCTTCCAGAGCTTGTTGGTCCCAATTAAGTTGACATTTCAAGTTCTCCAGTTTTTGTGTGGCCTTGAAAATGTTATTCTAAGTAAAATAGTGAAGATGTAAAGATGAATTGAACTTATGATTTTCATATAATTGAGACAGAATTATTGTCAATCCAGATCTGTCTAATTTTATTATTATTATATATTACACACAGACGCATACAAAACAGTTTATAATGTAAAGAACACATTGTATAAGGCATTTAAATTGTATTTTAAATGTCTTCTTCACCTGAAGATTATTCAATTATTGTAGGCTACAAAATCTCAAGGTATTAAAAATACCAATTGTGTTTTGGTACAATCGTTTAATACATTGCTTTACATTAAATTATAACTACCAGACTAAATGCAATGTTTATTTCTCAAGAAAGTCTCTTTTAACCTTGAATTTATAATTACATATAAAGAGAAATATACATATATAGCTTACTTCTTGATTATTTTTCTTCTCTCTCAAGGACACCAACTCATTTTCAAAATGACGTATTTCTTGTTTTAGACGCCCAATCTCTCTTTCATTGAGAGTCTTAAAGTGTTCTTCACTTTCAATTTCTTTCTCTCTGGCCCTACAAAGACACTGTAAGAAAAGCTGCATTAAAGACTCCTACAGGTCTGTGTTATTGGGCATATACAAAACATACTGAACTAGAACAACACATTAAATAGAAAAAAATAGTTCTGTGCAAACGTTATAATGCTGCATTTTATTCCATATCTCTTAAAACAGACCTACCTTCACTGCTATGCAGGGATGGATAATTTCATTCAGAAAACATGTACAGAATGACTTTATACAATCATGTTGTTTTGTTATACTTGACAATACCTTGGTGGTTATTTATGACAGAACAGCATAGCACAAAAACTGTTTATTTCTTTTTTTGTGATATCATGCTCCTGCATTTATAGCTTTGCACTTCTGCGCTTTGCTTTGCAAGCTAACATGGCAGAATTTATGTTGAGGCAATGAATGTTAGGCCCATCACAGAGTCCCATAAGACTACTGACATACTTGGAGATATGCATTAATTAATCTCTGTAAAAATGAAATTTCATATATCCAACTAAGAATTTTTCTTGAACTACAAGGAGTGGAGATAATAACACCCTCAAGGAAAGTTGAGAGTGTTATTACACTCAAACATGATTGTTGCATTCCAAAACAACCTTAATTTTATGTTATCTTAAATAAGATAACATAAAATTAAGGTTGTTTTGGAATAGTTGGTTGTATGTCTATTAAATAACGAGACTGATTAAATAACTCACCTTTATTTATTGGTATTATAAATTTAATGTATGTCCCCTTCAATATACTCCCCATTTGCACTAATACATCGCTGTAGTCTTGTTTTCCATTGGTCGAAGGCATGGAGCAAATCAATTTCTGTTACTTGTTTCAACATATCTGCCGTTTCTTCTTTACTGCATCAACTGACTCAAAATGTGTCCCTTTAAGTACTGATTTAACATTTGGGAAACGATAAAAATCGCAAGGTGCTAAATCGGGCGAACATGGAGGATGTTCAAGTGTAGTAATGTGTTTGTCGGTCAAAAACGGCTATGCCATCCTTGTGGGGTATGTTAGAGTACAGAGTCTCCACATCCATAGTTGCCAGTATTGAGCCTTCTGGTAGTGGACTAAGAAATTGTTCACTTTTGGGAGTCAATGGACTACCAGAAGGCTCAATACTCTAACATACCCCACAAGGATGGCATAGCTGCATGCCAACACTACCTTCAAAAAAACAGTCTAGCCACAGAGCTGACCCTGCAGCTGATCATGTTCATACTCAATAATAATTACTTTTCTTTTGGGAAAGACATATACCTGCAGTATATGGGAAGTGTCATGGGTAGCAATATGTTACCTCAGTATGCTAATATTTTCATGGCTAAACCAAAGGAGGAATTCTTATCAACTTGCACAATGAAACCTCTAGCATAGTTCCGTTATATTGATGATTTGCTACTAATCTGAATGGGCCCTGAAGACGAGCTTTTGACTTTCCATAAAAACTTCAACAAATTTCACCCAACCATTAGACTCACTCTTAGCCTCTCACGATCTCAGATACATTTCCTGGACATGACCCTGTACAATAAAAACAATACTATACAAACATCAGTCTATCATAAAACTACATGCCGCCCAGCATATCCGGGATGGAACAGCTTTTACCCAGGACACAAAGATGTCCATCATTTACAGCCAAGCTCTGAGATACATTCGGATTTGTTCAGACAGTGAAGAAAAAAAATAATACCTGCTATCACTGAGGAATACATTCCTACAGCAAGGATACCATCCAATAGTTATAGATGAAAGATCCACAGAGCCACAAGGATCCCAAGGAGTAGCCTCCTGGATTACAAACAAAAGGAGGATAACAGCAGGGTGCCCCTAGTGGTCACTTACAATCCCCACATGAACATCTTGGGGAAAATTGTTGCTGACCTTCAACCTATATTTCAGAAAGACATTAGACTGAAGGAATTATCCCCAGATTTACCTCTCCTTTCATACAAACAGCCTCTAAATTTAAGAAATCTCCTCGTTAGAAATACCCTCTCATCACTATCAATCAGAGACTGGCACCTTCCCTTGCAAAAACAAAAAATGCAAAACATGCACCCATGTCCTACCAACAAACACAGTCCACATACCCAACACACATCGGGACTATAAAATAACTAACACATTCTTATGTACATCCTTCAATGTGGTGTACATGATACAGTGTACAAGATGCCCTGAGGGAATATACATTGGAGACACCAAGCAGAAACTGCAATCCAGGATGAATCTACACAGACACACTGCGGGTACACACTTCTCTGGACCAGGACACAGTATGACAGATTTAAAAGTCTTAATACTAAAAGGTCTTTTTAAAAATGACATGGAGACAAAAATGTGGGAATTCAAACTGATAAGAACATTCCAGTCATTAACTCAAGGACTCAATATAACACCTGGATTTATGACCCACTACATGGACACACTTCACACCCCACAGCGGAGCGGCTCCGGATCTCTGAGCTCCCAGGACTTTTGTTCTTCCATCCGTAATGAAAACCTTTGTTTTATTACTTTAGATTATCTTAATGATTTATTCCCCCCTGTACAAATTTATTGATGCAACAGCTCTTAAATGTTGTGCCTTTTCCTCAGTCATTCAATTGTAAACCTGCCTGATGAAGGGGCCTCTGTGCTCTAAAAGCTAGCAAATATATACTTTTTTTTGGTTAGCCAATAAAGTTGTCACTCCTATAATACTTTTGTCTTTTTTGACACAAAAGTATTTAACATCACATAGATTTGTTTTTAGTTCAATGCAATATCTAGGGCAGAGGAGGTTAAAAGTCTTAATCGTACACAACCCCATTTTCTATTTAAGTTATATTTTTCACCCAGCAACATATATGATAAATATTAATGTGATAATAGAAATGTTACACACAACAAACAGGGCCGACACAGTTTGAAAATATAGTGGGTTGGTTATACTATATGTCTTTCTGTATTTATATAAAAAAAAACTTTAACAAAATGTGATTTTTATTCAACATACGCAATTACCTGAACATAGTTCAATTCTTGTCTGACATTTTTAAGGTGTTCAGCCATTGCTTGAATTCGGTCATCCAGTTCTTTTAACTGGTTTGACAAAAGCATCTTCTCCTTTTCCTTCCTTTGCATCTAAAAGATTAATCACATGATTATGACAGTGAAATGACATTTGTAGTGTGTCATAGTTAACCTATGTATTCCTCTACCTTCCCTCATCTGAAACAACGTCTTGTCATTATTGGCAGCAAAATATTCCTTGGTTCCGGGGCCCATGACCCCTGCTTATAGCAGTGACACCTCTCAAATCCTCTACCATATTGAAAAAGCAACTCTTTTGAACTTCTTCCCAATTTTTGTTGAAATATTATCATATCCCCAGTGAACGTTTGATTAAATAGCATGGCAATTAGGTGATATGTTAATTCTGATCTCCTTTTCCCTGACCAAATTGTTAAAATCCACACGTCTGCATATTTTCTAACTTCAATATACATAAGAGTAGTTATAATAGGGGTACTTATCACCTGGAGAATTGTGCAGATGACAAATTGTTTCAATTTCTTAAGCTCTAAAGCAGGTGAGAGGGAGCAAACTTCATGTGAACGCTTCCATTTAGCAATTGACAGCTACACTTAATTATTATCAGACTACACTATCATACATGAATAAAAACTAGGGATGTGCACCGGCGACTTTTGAGGTCTCGTGTTTTGTGTTTTGGATCCGGATTTTCGTTATTTTTGAGGTTCGGATTTGTCTCGCAAAACACTTGACGAAAGGTCTCGGTTCGGATTTAAGGTATTGGATTCGGATTTTTTTTGAAAAAAACATAAAAAGTTTAAAAATCAAGTTTTTGGGCTTATTTTCACTCCTAGGCTATTATTAACCTCAATAACATTCAATAACAAGCATTTCCACTAATTTACAGTGTATTGTGAACACCTCACAATATAGTTATTAGTCCAAAACGTTGCAACAAGGTATCTTTCTGGACTGCGTAGAGGAGTGGGTCACCACAATATATATTAAAAACCCTGAACTTTTATGAATCGCACCAATAAATGTACCTGGACTGCGTAGAGGAGTGGGTCACCACAATATCTTAAAAACCCTGAACTTTTATGATTCGCACCAATAAATGTACCTGGACTGCGTAGAGGAGTGGGTCACCACAATATCTTAAAAACCCTGAACTTTTATGATTCGCACCAATAATTGTACCTGGACTGCGTAGAGGAGTGGGTCACCACAATATCTTAAAAACCCTGAACTTTTATGATTCGCACCAATAATTGTACCTGGACTGCGTAGAGGAGTGGGTCACCACAATATCTTAAAAACCCTGAACTTTTATGATTCGCACCAATAATTGTACCTGGACTGCGTAGAGGAGTGGGTCACCACAATATCTTAAAAACCCTGAACTTTTATGATTCGTACCAATAATTGTACCTGGACTGCGTAGAGGAGTGGGTCACCACAATATCTTAAAAACCCTGAACTTTTATGATTCGCACCAATAATTGTACCTGGACTGCGTAGAGGAGTGGGTCACCACAATATCTTAAAAACCCTGAACTTTTATGATTCGCACCAATAATTGTACCTGGACTGCGTAGAGGAGTGGGTCACCACAATATCTTAAAAACCCTGAACTTTTATGATTCGCACCAATAATTGTACCTGGACTGCGTAGAGGAGTGGGTCACCACAATATCTTAAAAACCCTGAACTTTTATGATTCGCACCAATAATTGTACCTGGACTGCGTAGAGGAGTGGGTCACCACAATATCTTAAAAACCCTGAACTTTTATGATTCGCACCAATAATTGTACCTGGACTGCGTAGAGGAGTGGGTCACCACAATATCTTAAAAACCCTGAACTTTTATGATTCGCACCAATAAATGTACCTGGACTGCGTAGAGGAGTGGGTCACCACAAGATATATTAAAAACCCTGAACTTTTATGATTCGCACCAATAAATGTACCTGGACTGCGTAGAGGAGTGGGTCACCACAATATCTATTAAAAACCCTGAACTTTTATGAATCGCACCAATAAATGTACCTGGACTGCGTATAGGAGTGGGTCACCACAAGATATCTTAAAAACCCTGAACTTTTATGAATCGCACCAATAAATGTACCTGGACTGCGTAGAGGAGTGGGTCACCACAATATATATTAAAAACCCTGAACTTTTATGATTCGCACCAATAAATGTATCTGGACTGCGTAGAGGAGTGGGCACTGGGCACCACAATAAAATATATAAAAAACCTTCAACAGATCTGCATTACACTACACATACGGCTGCTCCTCCATCCTCTCCATCATATACATGTTGGAGTTTTAGCGTGTGACAACCTCTTGTTTTTGATAATGTCAGTGCATTTGGAATATTTTTCAATTTGCCCCACACCACTGAATGTACTTTATCTATGATACGCAATACGCATCTATCTATCTTGACTGCGTAGTGTGGTGGCCCCGGTACACAATTTGGTACCGAGGCCACAATATAATAATAAAACCCTCAACTGGTCTGAATTCCACCAAACAAGTATCTTGACTGCGTAGTGTGGTGGCCCCGGTACACAATTTGGTACCGGGGCCTCAATACCTCCTCCAAACATGCTACAGACAATTCGTCATTGAGAGACCCCAGACAGACAGGGTCGAAGTGTTATTGTTTGACTTTGTAAACCCAAAAAAATGTCCCTGTTGCACATAGTCGTGCAATGAAGACTGACTTTTTCATTTAAAGGCACGATCTTTAAAGTGTAGTGTTTGTAAGTCTAAGTCATATTATACTTTTGGTAAAATTGTTTTTTTTTGTTCCTCTTTATGGTAATTAATTAGTAATAGAATTAAAGTAGGAAATAGAATTAAATAGAATTAAAGTAGGAAATAGAGTGGTATAGAGTTGTAGTGTGGTATAGATAGAGTGGTCCACACAATATAATAATAAAACCCTCAACTGGTCTGAATTCCACCAAACAAGTATCTTGACTGCGTAGTGTGGTGGCCCCGGTACACAATTTGGTACCGGGGCCACAATACCTCCTCCAAACATGCTACAGACAATTCGTCATTGAGAGACCCCAGACAGACAGGGTCGAAGTGTTATTGTTTGACTTTGTAAACCCAAAAAAATGTCCCTGTTGCACTTGCACATAGTCGTGCAATGAAGACTGACTTTTTCATTTAAAGGCACGATCTTTAAAGTGTCAGAAAGAGAGAGAAGACACAGGAGAGGAGAGTTGTAGCTGGGGACCTGGGGTGGAAGCTCCCAGGCTCCCCCAGCATTGCCTGGAAGTCTGAGCGTGGTGACTGAGCCAGGGCAAGGAATGTGTGCCCTGGATGATGGGGAGAACTCCATGCCACTATAGTGAACCCAAGAGAGAGGGGGACACTGCACATGGAAGAGGCCCTGGAGTGAGGGCTGCTACAAGAGGCATGGTAGCTGTAGTGTCAGATCCTGAGGCTGAGAGTACACAGAGTGACGTGTCAGAGCACAGGAGACATTATCCCCGCAGAGGAGGGATGAGCTGCAGTTGAGAGGTATGTTGTTGAAATAGGACATGCACACTTTAACAAACCAATCATTTCAGCGACAGGGCCTACCAAACAACTTTGGCTGAAATGATTGGTTTGTTTGGGCCCCCACACCAAAAAAGCTATTCATCTCTCCCTGTACAGACTAAACAGGCTCTACTGAGGCAAGATGTCGTCCTCATCCTCAACCTCTGATTCCTCTCCCCCTACAGTGTCTACTTCCTCCTCATCACACATTATCAATTCGTCCCCGCTGGACTCCACAACCACAGGTCCCTCTGTAGTATCTGGAGGGCAGTGCTGTACTTCATTGAGGAATTGATTATTCATTTTTATAAACATCATTTTTTCAACGTTGTGAGGAAGCAACCTCCTTCGCCGCTCACTGACCAGGTTCCCCGCTGCACTAAAAACTCTTTCCGAGTACACACTGGAGGGGGGACAACTCAGGTAAAATAGAGCCAGTTTGTACAGGGGCTTCCAAACTGCCTTTTTTTCCTGCCAGTAACAATATGGACTGTCTGACATGTCTACTTGGATGGTGTCAGCAAAGTAATCATCCACAATTTTTTCTATTGTCACAGCATCCAATGCAGCGAGAGTAGACATGTCTGCAATGGTTGGCAGGTCCTTCAGTCCGGACCAGATGTTATCAGCATCCCCGCCAGTGCCTCTTTTGGGAAAACTGAGCTTTTTCCTCGCAGCCATAGATGTGGAAGAAAATGAGGGTGGAGCTGTTGGCATGTCACGGTCCTCTTCAGAGGACAATCTCCTGACCAGCAGGTCTTTGCACCGCTGTAGACTTGTGTCCGCCGGAAACAGAGACACAACATACGCTTTAAACCGAGGATCGAGCACGATGGCCAGAATGTATTCCTCTGACTTTAAAAGAGTGACCACCCTCGGATCCTGGCAAAGCGTACGAAGGGCTACATCCACAAGAGCTACATGCTTGCTGTAATCGCAATGGCTTACCAGCTCCTCCCTCACTTTCTCCAGCTGCTTCTGCAACAGCCTGATCAGGGGAATGACCTGACTCAAGCTGGCAGTGTCGGAACTGACTTCTCGTGTGGCAAGTTCAAATGGCTGCAGAACCTTGCACAACACGGAAATCAGTCTCCACTGCGCTTGACTCAGGCGCATCCCCACTCCTTTGCCTATGTCGTAGGTGGCTGTGTAGGCCTGAATGGCCTTTTGCTGCTCCTCCATCCTCTGCAGCATATAGAGGGTGGAGTTCCAGCGCGTCACAACCTCTTGTTTGAGGTGATGGCAGGGCAGGTTCAAGCTTTTTTGATGTGCCTCTAGTCTGCGGTAGGCACTGGCTGAATGCCGAAAGTGTCCAGCAATTTTGCGGGCCACCGCAAGCATCTCCTGCACACCCCTGTCACTCTTGAGGTAATGCTGCACCACCAAATTAATGGTGTGGGCAAAACATGGGACGTGCTGGAAATTGCCCATATTTAATGCCCGCACAATGTTACTGGCATTGTCTGACACCACAAATCCCCATGAGAGTCTAAGTGGGGTAAGCCACTGGGAGATAATTTCCCTCATTTTCTCTTATATGTTGTCAGCGTTGTGCCTCTTATTAAAGCCTGTAATGCACAATGTTGCCTGCCTTTGCATGAGCAGCCATTTTGTAGATGCTGCTACTGATGCAGCTGTTGCTGTTGCTGCGGAAGGGGATGCATCTACCCAGTGGGCTGTCACAGTCATATAGTCCTTCGTTTGCCCAGAACCACTTGTCCACATGTCCGTGGTTAAGTGGACAGTGGGTACAACCGCATTTTTAAGAGCACTGAGGACACTTGATCGTACTTCTCTGTACATTTTTGGTATCGCCTGCCTAGTGAAGTGGAATCTCGAGGGGATTTGGTACCGGGGACACAATACCTCCATCAACCCTCTAAATCCCACTCCACTGATGGCGGACACCGGGCGCACGTCTAACACCAACATTGCAGTTACAGCCGCAGTTATACGCTTTGCAATAGGGTGACTACTATCGTATTTGGTGGTCATGGCAAACGACTGTTGGACGGTCAATTGTTTGGTGAAAGACTTAGCGGTCTTACGACTTCCCCTCTGGGAAGATGACCGACTAACAGCAGCAACAGCAGCAGTGGCAGTAGTAGGCGTACCGCTGCAGGATTCCTCGGATGAATCCCGTATTGAGGAGGACTCAGTCTGGCTGCTGACTTGGGCTGCAGGACTGAATCTGATGGAGATTGTGGAGGAAGTTGACGAGGAGGGTGTTGCTGGTGTGTATCCAACTGGACCACGGGATTTAGGTGTCCCTGTACCGATGAGGGTCCTAGCCCCAGTTCCTGAACTAACCACTGAACTATGAAGGTTATTCAGGTGACGTATAAGGGAGGATGTTCCTAGGTGGGCAAGATCCTTACCCCTGCTTATTTGAGCTTTACATAAGCTACATATTGCCATACATTGGTTGTCTGGATTTGGATAAAAATAACTCCAGACCGAAGAGGTGCATTTTTTGGTCTTCTGACCAGGCATGACGATGGGCTTTTTCATCCCATGGACATCAGCTGTTTCCCCCCCTGGTGCCTCATTTACAATAACCACATCACCATCCTCATCATCAAGTTCCTCCACAGCGCCAGCTACATCATCAATAGCCTCCTCCCGAGCCACCTCTTCCCGTACAGTGATGGGAAGGTCAGGCTTGACAACCACCAACACCCTTGGACTCGCCTTGGGGATTTGTGATAATTTCTCTTTAGAAGGCAGAGTTGTTTGCTGTTTTGTTGCTGACAGCATAACTCTCTTCAATTTTTTGTAGGGGGGGGAGGAGGAGGAGGGCTAAGATCCGTGGGTGAAGCTGAACCACTAGTCATGAACACGGGCCAGGGCCTAAGCCGTTCCTTGCCACTCCGTGTCGTAAATGGCATATTGGCAACTTTACGTTTCTCCTCAGATGATTTTAAGTTTCTCTTTTTGCTACTTTTTCTTAACTTGGGCTTTTTGGATTTTACATGCCCGGTACTACGAGATTGGGCATCGGGCTTGGAAGACGACGTTGATGGCATTTCATCGTCTATGTCATGACTAGTGGCAGCAGCTTCAGCATTAGGAGGAAGTGGGTCTTGATCTTTCCCTACTTTATCCTCCAAATTTTTGGTCTCCATTATATGTAGCACAAGATACTGCAGAATGTGTGAACTTGGTAATATTGCAGTACCAATGGACTTATAATGCTGGATTGGTTTTGCAAATTTGGTTATAATTATTATATATTTTTTTTTTTTTTAAATTTTTTATTTTTTTTTACTTTTTTTTTATTTTTTAAAAACTTGGGAATAATGGGGAAATAACTATGCCCTTAGAAGCACAGAGCACAGGACACAGCACCACTGGACTGAACAGGACACGGCACAGGACCCAGCAGCACTACGGAACTCAGCAGGACAGAGCACAGGACACAGCACCACTGGACTGATACTGCAGAATGTGTAAACTTTGTAATATTGCAGTACCACTGGACTTTTACTGCTGAATGTGTGAACTTGGTAATATTGCAGTACCAATGGGCTTATACTGCAGGATTGGTTGTGAAAATTTTGTGGTAATTAAAAAATATTAAAGTAGTTTTTGGTATTTTTTAAAAAAACTTTTTTTTATTTTTTTAAACACAGGGGAATATTGGGGAAATAACTATGCCCTTAGAAGCACAGAGCACAGGACACAGCACCACTGGACTGAACAGGACACAGCACAGGACCCAGCAGCACCACTGACCTCAGAAGGACAGAGCACAGCACACAGCACCACTGGACTGATACTGCAGAACACAGCACAGCACAGCACAGCACTAAACAGCACAGCACAGCACAGCACTAAACAGCACAGCACTAAACAGCACAGAACTAAACAGCACAGAACTAAACAGCACAGAACTAAACAGCACAGAACTAAACAGCACAGAACTAAACAGCACAGAGGACCACCTAACACACCCTCCCTCTACCCTGATCAATGCCCGAGTGAAGATGGCGGCGACTAGCGGGGAATTTATAGGATCCGAGTATCGCGAGATCCGACAACGGGATTATGAGTCAGAGCCTCAGTTTCACTTTTGAATTTGGCGCCAATACCCGGATCTGTCTCGGATCCGACTCGGATCCGCAACGTTCGGGTGGGCTCGGATTTCAGAAATCCGAGTGCGCTCATCCCTAATAAAAACTAAATATTACCAAAACAATAGAAATATAAAGTGATCAATTTCAGCCAGCTAACTGTGGATTGTATTGATAATCCTGCTTGATATGATTCATCATAAGCATTACATGTCTTCCTGTAGTGAATGTAAACCAGGAAAATTTGTTCAGGAACAACAAATATGAGTGAACATTTGAACAATCGCTAGACCTAAAATACAATGTGGTCCAATAAGAAACAGCAACTTGTTGCATTACTATAATTTAAGATGTTAAGACATCTACTACATCAGCACTAATAATGCTCTTTACTGGTCTAGAGCCAACACGGGGGATGGGGCTGGAACTAGAGAGGTAGTCCTCTAATCACATGGAGTAGGAAAGCTAAACAATGAGTAGTTCAGTTACAGTTTTACAAAACTGGGTGAACAATGGTGTGGGGGAGGAGTGTAGGATTGCCAAATTTGCTGGAAAAAATACCTGCCTTCAATCTTTGTTGTGTCTATGCCCTATTTCTATTAATAATACTGACACTGTAACTATTTTTAGTGGCCAGCTCAGATAAATTAAAACCAAGTTTAGGGGTAGGAAGGTATTTTTTGTATTGTTTTTACTCTTTTCTTCGCCTATGATGAAATATAAATCAGTCCCCCATAATAATGTAAGAGCAGCAGCTCATTCTTTTCAAATCTCTTACTAGAATCCATGGGATTATGTGTCCATCAAAAGTCCTTAGAAGCTTTTATACTAGTAAATTTTATATTTTCTGGTTGATATAAATGTGACTATTGTTCTATGAGCACCTAATCATAAATAATTGGAATGGATTAATCTACTGGTAATTATACAAAAGGACATTTCTAGTGCAGATACAATTTATTACACTGTACTGGTAAGTTAGCAACTATTAAACAGGTGAAGGCAACATATGACTTTTCTGCTGTTGTTGAACTACAGCTCCCAGCAGGTAAGACTAGTTTATAGATAAAACTAATACAGTTTAGCCCCATAACAGCTGATGTAGAAATAATCTACACACTGCAGAACGATTTATCATTACATTCAGGAATATATACACAAATACTGGAGAATGGTATCCTCACCTCATCTTCTAAATCTTTATTTTCGCTATTAGCCACAGGGATGGCAAAACCTTCAGCCCACTGAAGCTCAGCCAAAATCTCCCGGCTCATTTTCGTGGAAAACTCCCAGGTCTACCCGATAATAAAATAAATAGAACGCGATTAGTGCGATATCTGCTGCACTGATCAGTGACTGTCAGTCGGGCCTGTATGGTTCCTGCTGCAGTGTTTTGTGTTCAGCGCCCCTAGCAACCAGGCTCGGTTACCAGGAAGGACTGAGCATGTCACATCAGACCAGAGCTGGGTGAGCGACATATATTACTAATATACAGAATACAGACACATTGCCTGACCCATTATTAGTCTCCATAGTATTGAAAACGTTTATAAAATATCTAAGCCCACTGTTCCAAGAATAATACAGATGGTAGGAGAATTATGTCTTTAAAGTAAGGTACTTGATTATTATATCCTGGATACAATATACTAACCTGGATACATAATACTAACCTCAATCGCAGTTCAAACGTCTTAACTGCAGTCAGCCATTCTATAAATCCAATATTAGTATAAATCTGAACTAAACATATTTACAGTAACTATATTTACAAACAAAAAAATGTTTTGTGTTTGTTATGTTTCGAAAATTCACAGTATTTTTAAGTTAAGTACATTCTTAATATACATACTATTATGTCAAAAAATACCAATAAAATTGAATATCTGAAAATAATTTACTTATTTAATTATATTGACTTTTGCTAAATGATAGCACTAATTTTTTTACATTTTATGTAGCAAAAATATACATACCTAGCACTGTATTCTACGCATTTCTAGAGGCATAACAGCTTTTTCATTTTATTTATGTTGGTCTTTTAAACATAGATGAACTAGTGGGAAAATTACCCTATCATTTTTATTCTATTTATATTCCTACAAGAAATTCATAGAATTCAGTGCAATATGTATATATCTATACTTTAAATGCCATTGTCCTATATACTATCCCAATATTATTTACTTATGAACATGTTTTCTGAATTTAAAAACATAGATTTAACCAAAAATATGGTAGTGTTTCCCGATCAACCATTTATGTTATCATTTGTCTAGTACATGCCCTGATATAAAATAATTTGCATGCTTATAAATAAATATGAAACAATAAATACAAGTATTTTTCTTTGTTGTGTATTGCTTTGTCAAATAATTTGATGTACTCCTGTCTCCTGGGGGCCCATTAAGTACTCTTGCCCTGGGCCATTAATGCCTTAAAATTGCCCTGTGTTATTCCATTTATGGAGGAACCACAACTACACAACAGTCATACAAATGTAAATTTGTGATACTGAACTAATAAGAAAGTGCAGTATTGATTATAGTAAACATTTTATTACAGTTTAGTTGCTTAGTAGACATGTTGTAATAGCCTGTTGTGGAATTGTACACACCCATATGGCCAGTACTTATGAACTTACTTATATTTCTGGGGGAACACACAAATATTTAGGCAAACAAGTATAATCTCCTAATTGGTGCTTGTTACCTATACAAGAAGTGCTCATTCTGACTCCAAACACTGAATTTCCAGAGTAAAGCCCTAGAACCAGGCTAATTGTGGCCTTCGCCTTTACCAGCCCCCTTTCCCTTAAAGCTTAACATGCATGTACTTGGTTGGCCCCAAGTCTTGTGCATGCAATAGTAGGAACTATCGCCTGCCAACCAGACGCAGCAGGCTCATTGATAGGCGGCCATCCTGACACGGAAGAGGAACGGCGCCTGACACAAATTACAAGACAAGAACAGCAGAAACAAACTACCAGGAACCCACATGGCAAGATACACTGCTCCTATACAGGGTAGTGAGAGGTACATCTGCCTGCACTTATGTAGGCGTAGTCAGCAAACAGGAATTCTCCCAATGAGGAAATGCTGCTAGAAATCATGTAATGCCAACTTAACCTACCCACCTGACTGCTCTGAAGTTTTCCTAGAAACCAAGCAGCCGGTGGGGAAGAGCAGTTAGCTGCAGTGGTCAGCAGTGTTCCCTCTAAGCTGAGCAATCTGGAAATGATAGAGTTAAACCTGTATCTTACTAGGAAACATCCTGCAGATTGTGAATGCAAACCTTTCGGGTGGAGCCCTCATTAGAGTGACCTTTTAACCCTTTCCTTTCCAAATTGCTCAGCTTAGAGGGAACACTGGTGGTCAGCATCTGCGCCAACTGCTCATAACTGCTGTCTCTCTTTACAACTGCACGCTTTCTGTTAATAAAAGAAAAATATTGTCCGGCGCTCAGAAACAAACAAAATATAAAAATTACTGTGTCAGCATATACATAAAGGAGAATTTAGTGCACAATATAGCTATATTGGGGTTAAGCTCACCTGTCGGCGTCGAGGCATCTCCTGTGGGTGAGTCCCTAAGCTAGTGATACAAATTTACATTCAGGGTGTTCCATTTAAAACCTTTCCCTGAATCTCCATCTTATAAAGCCTGCAGCACCTGTAGGGAGAGGTCAACTCCCAAAAAACAAACTAGAAAATAGTAAAAGAGAAAAAGGCGCGCTTTTTTAAATTAATGAAATGTGTACAAGTGTATAAAATCATTTGAGATGGCAGCCAAGGACAAACTAGACTAATGTACAAGGGCAAAAAAAAGAAAAATGTTGTCCGGCACTCAGAAACAAACAAAATATAAAAATCACTGTGTCAGCATATACATAAATGAGAATTTAGTGCACAATATAGCTATATTGGGGTTAAGCTCACCTGCCGGTGTCAAGGCATCTCCTGTAGGTGAGTCCCTAAGCTTTCTGTTGCCCTTGAAACTGCAGCCACTGCCACCCCCCTTCATCCCTCCAGTCTAAACCCCAGCCCTGGCACTCCCCTCTTACTCGTCTCCTTTAAAAGTGATCCCGCTTCTCTGAATGCCAATGGAGGAAATACCGCTCCATTGCTGACTTTACCTACTATAAATTCATCATTTCGTCATACTATTCTGCCCTCTCTCTTGCCGAACAAGCCTATATCACATCCCTCATCTCTCTGGCCAATAAACCCTGACACCTCTTTGCTACCATTAATTCTCTACTGTATCCTTCCCCACCTCCTCCCCTCTCGTCCATCACTGCTTTTGCCTTTGCCACCTACTTCAAAGACAAAATTTACTCCCCCGCACCTGTCCTATCTATCACTCACTCTGCCACCCTTGGCTGCTACCCTCCTGTAACTGTGTCAAAGATACTCTGTCTTCTCTCCTCCACTTCTACAACCTGTCCTCTTGATCCTCTTCCCTCCAAGTTCCTCTGCTCCCTCTCTCCCACTGCCTGTTGCCACCTTGCTCACCTCTTTAACCTCTCACTCTCCACTAGTATCTTCACCTCAGCCTTCAAGCATACTCACACCTCCCCTACTCTCAAGAAAATTGACGCATCCTCTCTCTCCAACTATTGCCCCATATCTCTGCTTCCATTTGGTTCTAAAATTATCGAACAACTTGTCTTCAAACGTTTGACCAACTTTCTCCCTTCCCACTCTCTTCTTGACCCCCTCGAGTCTGGCTTTCATTCCCTTCTCTCAACTGAAACTGCCCTTACTAAATTAACAGACGACTTACCCTCAACTAAGTCCAAAGGTCACTTCTACCTTCTCACACTCCTGGACCTCTCTGCTACTTTTGACACCGTTGATCATTTTCTTCTCCTCACCATACTTTACTCCCTGGTTTGCCTCCTACCTCTCTGGCTGCTCTTTTAGCGTGTCTGCTTCCAACTCTTCCTCCCCCCTCTTCCCCTTTATATTGGAGTCCCGCAAGGCTCTGTCCTTGGCCCTCTGCTGCATTTCTAAATCAGTTATCTTAACTGTCTCTCCACTGTAACTACTTGTATGTCACAGCGCTTCCTGAAACTCCACATTTCCAAATCTGAGCTTTGCTCCTTCCAATGTTGTTATCTCTTCCAATATCTCCCTCTTGGTTGATAACATCACTCTCTCTCTCCTTTCACCCCAAGCCCGCTGCCTTGGGTGACCTTTGACTCAGCACTCAGCTTTACCCCCATATCCAGTCCCTCACCAAATCCTGCCATTCACTCCTCCAGAACATCACAAAAATTCGCCACTTCCTCTCTGGAAGCAACCAAAATCCTGGTCCATTCACTCATTTCTCGTTGCAACTTCCTTCTCACTGGCCTTCCTGATTCTCACATTTCTGACCTTGAATCCATACAGAATGCTGCAGCTAGGCTCATCTTCCTCTCCTGCTACACCTCTTCCACTACTCCTCTGCGTAAATCCCTTCATTGACTCTCTATCTGTTTCAGAATTCAGTCCAAGCTTCTTACCGTCACTTACAGAGCCCTTAGGAATGCTTCTCCCCCTTACAGCTCTGACCTTGTCTCGAAGTACATACCTACCCGGCCACTCCGCTCTGCTTCTGACCTTTGCCTCAATTCACATCTAATTATCTCCTCTCATGCTCGCTTCCAAGACTTCTGCCGTGCTGCCCCCATTCTTTGGAACTCCCTACCTCGTCTCACTTGACTCTCCGCCAACCTTTAGTCCTTCAGATGCTCACTCAAAACTCACCTTTTCAAGCTTGCCTATTCTACTACCTCCTAACCATTATATCCATCACCTGCTTTCTTCACCTGCCATCCCCTTTTTCTTCCAGTTGGTCCTATTGTCTCTCATCAACCCTCCCTCTAGAATATAAGCTCTTGCGAGCAGGGTCCTCTCTACCTATTGTCCCATGTCTGTCTGCTGTCTGAATCCCTTGTGCGTCCTGTCCTGTATTTTGCTGCACTCCGTGTGAGTCCCCATAGCATTACTCACACTCATCTGTGCTATTTATGTGTATTACCTCATCTGTTTGTTACCTGCCTCTGTATCCGGTGCTATGGAATCTGTGGCACCTTATAAATAAATAAATAATAATATTAATAACAGGCAGTCAATGTACCTTATATGTTCAAGTTCTGTAAATCTAGGTGTTATTCTTTGCCATTTTTTCCTGTACTGACTTACACTGAATCTTGACCACAATTGAATGTCCCCAACTTTCTGCTAGGTCCCTGACTTTTCTTTTTTGCTGACAGCCTGACCTCCTGCATTGATCAGAACTACTTGTATCAGCCACCAGCCATAATCTTAGTGATCATTTACATGACCACTTAATTCTGCTGCATGCCCTGACTTTACTCCCTTTATTACATTTTCTTCTATTCCTCCCTCCATTTGTCTGCATTTTGACTCTAAAGGGGTGATTCAGTTAGGAGTGAGGTGTTGTTGTTGCCTTGTGCTTCATTATTGCAAGGCATTTGATACAGTATCCCACAATAGGACAATTCTGAGCCTTGTATGTGACTCAAAGATTGTGGAATAGATACAGGTTTGGATAAAGACAGGAGACAGAGAAGATGATTCAAGTAGGAGAAAGTTGTCTGTTGTTATATCACGCGTTATTTTTGCGCTACTGATAAAATATGCTTAATTCGCTCATGTTTGCTGCATATTCAATGCAGAGCCTATTCTAGTGACCAATATACAATACAGAGAGCATTCTAATGATTTATACACAATAGAGAGCATTCTAGTGACCAATATACAAAGCAAAGAGCATTATAGTTAACAATTAAGAAATGAGACAATTATGGCAGCCATAAAGAATGGTTTAACTCCCTAGTCAGCTGAGTAGAGACAGGAAAAAGAAACGTTCCTGGAATGTATATAGTATGAATCCTTGTCCTGGTGTCTAAATAATTTCCTAAAATGTTCCTGAAAACTATAAACAGACAATGCAGTGGGAATATTGGGCTGCCATGGACAATCTCAAGGAAATGTAATTAACAGTAATAACTCTCAAATTTTCTTATCAACACAATGGCAGCCATAATGAATTGGATCTACCTAATTAATACATAAAAAAGTGGGTTCAAGAAAAATGAACACTGATAATGCTAAATGAACAATTTTTTATTGAATAACTTCTTAAAGGATTTTACATCTATACTGAACATCAGCAGATGTCACATCAAGAAGATAATGTCTGGTAAGGAGGGTGTGAATCGATGACCATCCTGCTGCTTTGCAGAGATCATCCATTGAGGCCTGAGCCCTATGTACCTAAGAAGTTTCCATTGTCCTTGTAGAATTCACTCATAGAATTTCCGGCACTTCACATCCGTTACTCTTATAAGTCTGTTCAATGACCTCTGATCCATCTTGCCAGAGTATGTTTGGAGAAGCGCGTCAATAAAAACAATTAATTAGTTTCATTGTGGAGAGGTAAACCAGAATTTTCCTGACAAGATCCAGTGTATGTCATATTTCCTCCTTTTTTTTTAGCTATTTGTGGGCAGATTTATATGAAAAATACTACTTTGGGTAGAAAAGTAGGATTAGTTCGTAACACCACCATGTCCGTATAGATATTCAAAAATGGCTTCTTGCACCATTGGGTATGTAATTCCCCTACTCATGGGTCATTCATGATTGCTATCAAAAGCAACACCTTAACTGTGAGAAATTTGAGTGAGACCTCCTGTAAAGGCTGCAAAGGATTAGCCATTAAAGTTTCCTGGGCAATATTGAGAGCCCAAGGTGCCACAAAAGTTTTAATATGAAAATTAATTCTCTTTATTGGTTGAAAAAATATGAATCACAAGTTTATGAACTTGTAGAGTGGTGAGCGTTGAAGCAAACCGAGAATCCTACCACTTCTGCCTCCGTAACATTACGAAAATCCGTCCCTTCCTCTCTCAGGAAGCGACTAAAATCCCGGTCCATTCACTCATCATTTCTCGTCTTGAGTATTGCAATCTCCTTCTCACTGGTCTTCCTTACTCTTACACTTCTGACCTTCAATCCATACAGAATGCTGCGGCTAGGCTCATCTTCCTCTCTCACCGCACCTCTTCCGGTTCTCCTCTGCGTAAATCCCCTCATTGGCTCCCTATTAGTTTCAGAATTCAGTTGAAGCTCCTTACCCTCACTTACAAAGCCCTTACCAACACTTCTTCCCCTTACATCTCTGACCTTGTCTCGAAGTACATAATTACCCGTCCACTCCGCTCCTCCTCTGACCTCTGCCTCAATTCACCCCTCATTACCTCCTCCTATGCTCGCATTCAAGACTTCTGTTGTGCTGCCCCTAATCTTTGGAACTCCCTACCCCGTCTGACACGACTCTCCCCCAACCTTCAGTCCTTCAAACGCTCACTCAAAACTCACCTGTTCAAGCTCGCCTATCCTACCACCTCCTAACCATTCTATCCATCACCTCTTCTTGCTCGTCTCCCATCTAAATTTTTTCTCCCAGTTGGTCCTAATGTCTCTTACCACCCCCTCTTCCCTTTAGAATGTAAGCCTTCGTGGGCAGGGTCCTCTCTACCTATTGTCCCATGTCTGTCTCCTGTCCCTCGTACATTTTTTGCTGCAGTCTGTGTGAGTTCCCATAGCGTTACTCACACTCATCTGTGCTGCTGACATATATTACCTCATTTATTTGTTACTTACTTCTGTATCCGGCGCTACGGAATCTGTATAGCCTTATAAATAAATAGATAAATAATAATAATAATATATGGAATGCTAGCAGAAGTAGTATATTTAGACTTGCACCTGCAAATCCTATAAGAAATAGAGGAACAGTTTTGTTTTCTAGTTTGAAGAAGTACTTAAGTCACCTTGTCAGAGACTCCCTTGTGCCTCAACTGCGACTGCTCTTTCTCTCAATGTCCTTTATTGCCCTCATCATTACGGTGATTAATTCTGCAAACTGTGCAGAAGGCTGAGCAGTGGACCTTTTAGGCTGAGTAATACAGTTTGCAAATAAAACCTGATCAAAACTCTCAGACAAAGATTTGTCACATGCCTCACAAACACTGAAATAGTACTGAGAAGGAAGAAGTAGTAAGTAAAAGATGCAGAAAGCACCCATAGTAAGGGAGTTACCTGTTCAGCTTTTTGGGGGATGGTCTCAGGCTGAGTTATAAGGTGTCCCATGCTGTTTTAGGCTTCAGGCTAATCTATAACCACTGAGCCAAGTGATGTCATGCCTATGATCTCTGAACTCAAAGTAATGCCACACACCCAAGGTGAAAGCCCATATATAAGGCCTCACATTTGCTACACCTTTGTAGCAACTAGCATCCCCAGGGAAGCCACCCCTGCCCCTTCTCTCTCAGGTGCAAGTAAGATATTTTCTGATACAATTAACCCCTAAATAACAAGGGATCTTTTTACATTAATGACCAGAATAAATGTCATGTTTTGGAGGGCCATCTCTTTCAAAGGGAATAACTTTTTATATCAAAGTCTTTTTAATTACATATATTATTGGGGAGCACAATAAGGCTTTGTTCTTTCAGGATAATTATTATTATTATTATTATTACTTATTTATAAGGCACCACAAAGGTCCGTAGCACTGTATATAGAGAGTATACAGTAAAACATTACATGGCATACTGTACAAAACAGTAAAGGCAAACAATAGAACAGTAGCAATATAGGCAAAGCACTACAATATAGACAGAACAATATACTGCCAAGGAACAGCTTTAACAGCCCTGAGGAGCTAGGAGAGCGATAACCTCTCACTAAAATATAAGACATGAGGAGTGTGGGAAATAAAAGGGAGTAAACAGCTCAAGCTTTATCTGTACTCAGTAGAGTTGGTGCAGCAACCAGCAACAGAGTCCCTGATTAAGGAAAGGAGGGAAAGCACTGCTGAGCTGAAGGTAATGGTAGTGGAGAAAGGCGGACACCATGCTTCTTACATTTTTACTATGACTTGGTTGTGTTATATTTGCTGCTTGTGTTCCCACCTTCAAACCACACCTGCTGCTCCATTTACCATTATTCTCTACCTGACTCTCTAGCTCCCCTTATCCAAGTGATCATACATCAGCCGCTTCACTGCACCTTCCAGAATGCCTAAACTCATAAAGGCCTTCACCACACCAGGCAAATGTCGCTATCAAACCTGTGTTTAACTCATCTGTCCCTCACCACTACTGTGCTAGCTATTGTCCATTCCCGTGCTGATCATATTACCCCTTCTCCACCAGATTCTCTCCTGCTGCCTCTCCATTCTTTCTGTCATGAAAGTGTGCTACATGAAAAAACAGTCAGTATTTAACTTATGTGCAAAACAGAAAACTAGTTGCATTGTAACATGGTTTTGTCGAGGAGACTTAAATAAGAAACTTCTTAATTTAAAATCCTTAATGAATCAGGCCCTAGTACCAGAAACATGATATCTGAGGAAGGGTACCTGAGAATATTCAAAAATACATTTTTCCAATTTTAGATGGTTTTCTCCTAACTGGAGCAGAACTTCCTTAACATGTACACAGTGAGAATCGAGTTTCTTGGAAAAAATGTAAATGTCATCTAAATAGACAACAGACTGATAAAGAAGGTCCCTGAAAATCTCATTTACGAATTCTTGGAATACAGTGGGCGCTTTGCACAGCTCAAACGGCATCACAAGATCTCCTTGCCGGAACCTGATCAAGTTATAGGCACACCTGAGATCCAGCTTTGTGAAGATTTGTGCCCCAATGGATCCGGTCAAAAAGTTTGGGTATGAGAGGGAGGGGGTAACAATTCTTTACCGTAATTGCATTTAACTTACATATTACTTAATTACTTGTATTACTTAATACACGGCCTAAGGGTACCATGCTTTTTCTTGATGAAGAAGAACCCTGCTCCGACAGAGGATGGGGATTTTCGGATGAAACCTAGTTTGAGATTTTCCACAACATATTCAGACATCACCCGGGTTTCTGGAAGCCAAAGAGGTACACCCATCCTCTGGGGATACTCTTGCCTGGAATGAGATCAATAGGAAAATCCCAGGGACGATGAGGGGGTAAAACCTCAGAGGTGGACTTGCTGAAGACATCCCAAAAATCGGAATAAGTCTCAGGAAGCATCGAATGGAGGTTACGGCATGGCAAGGAATGGTGGGTTCGGGAGGAACAACACACTGCAGACAATGTTTTCAACAAG
Organism: Mixophyes fleayi; assembly: GCF_038048845.1. Classification (NCBI taxonomy): domain Eukaryota; kingdom Metazoa; phylum Chordata; class Amphibia; order Anura; family Limnodynastidae; genus Mixophyes; species Mixophyes fleayi. The sequence goes on from NC_134404.1 coordinate 113,898,643, forward strand.
AGGGGCCCCAGGAAACCACTTGCGCATGAATCCAATCAAATTGTGGCAAACGGAGTTGCAACCAAGGGATCCCCAAAATAATCGGATTGACCAATTGTGGAAGTACCAAAAAGTTCATCCATTCGGAATGAAGAGCACCTACAGACGACTGAATGGAGATGGTCATCAGGTTGATGGAGCCATTGGAGACTCGGTTATCGTCCAACGGCATCAAAGCCAGAGGCTGAGATAACTGGAGTGTAGGAATGTGGAGCTCAGATACTAGAGTTGCAGATATGAAGTTCCCCACGGATCCCTAGTCCAAAACATGAGAATGTAAAGGGACAGACATCAAAAACTTGTATTCATGCTGCTTGTAGGGAGTAGAGGACTGGGATTCTAGGTTGACCTCCCTATCATCTCCTAGGAGGGAGTGTTTCCCAGCTTCTTAGGGCAGGAAGAGAGGAGTTATCCAGCCTCCCTGCAGTAAAGGCAAACACGGTTTTTCATACGTCTCTCACATTTCTCAGGAGATAGTTGTGACCGACCAATTTGCATAGGCTCCTCGGTGGTAGGTATGGGAGACTGAAAATGGGGTGCCAAGTGGGAAAAAGAACGGCGAGTACAATCACGTACCTGGGTGCCATATCTGTGGCGAATGTCTACCTTGATGCACAATGATACTAGATTTTCCAAACTGGCAGGTAAATCCCGGGAGGCCAGAGCATCTTTATTGCGATTGTTTAAACCAGTCATTACAACTCCATTCCTCATGGACCCCTAACAGTGCATGTTTTCCATATCTCTTTGCTGGAGCACAGGTGTATTCATTACTAACTAATACATTTTGAAATTACTAACTGACACATTTTGAAAGATCCACAGGTGGTACCTGGAAAACCTGCACTGTTAGGGGTCCCTGAGGACTGGAGTTGGGAAACAGTGGTTTAAACCTTGCCAGAAGATAGCCACCAAAGCGTCATTGTTCCAGCGAAGTTCGAAATTGCACCACATATTGGCCAACAGAGAGAGACCCCTGGCGCAGATTCAGAAGACCAGTGGCTGCAGAGGATACTCGACCCGGTTCATCAAATTCTTTGCGGAATTCCTCGATGGATACGGAAACGTTCTGAAGCATGAGGTCATCTCTTTCCCACAGTGGTGATGCCCAGGCAAGAGCCTGACCAGAGAGAAGGGAGATTATATATGCCACCTTATTCCTCTCGAAAACAAAAATTCTCAGGTGATAATTCAAATTGTATGGCACATTGCTTAAGGAAGCCCCAACACTTTTTGGGGTCGCATTCATACTTCTCAGGTGAACAGATATATAATCCTCTGGTATTAGAAGTACTGGTTGTAGTGGTGGCTGCAGAAGTAGCAATAGTCACGGATAGTTCCACTGAAGGGCCTGGCAGGTCATTCTGCAGAGAATCGAGATGGGATACCACTCCCTGGATGCATTGCAGGAGTTGGGTCTGGTTGGATTCTTGCTGGTCCACTCTTTGGGCCAGGTGTAGTAGATGGTTGTGGGCAGATGGTTCATCCTGTCCACTCATGGCCAGAGTATTCTGTCACGATACTGCTATAGGAGGTTAGTGGTATTAACACAACTAAACAAGGAGGTGCGGAATCTAACACACCCCCAGTATTCGTCAGGGACCCCTGCAAAGTGGTATGGACTTGGCTGCATGAGGTGCACAGGTTGCGGTTATCCAGGTTAGTCACCAGTGCAGTAGTGTGGAACAGGACTGGTCGAACGGTCCGGGTCAGAAGCCAAACAGGAGAGAAGTATACAAGGATAATGCAGAGAATGATCAGAGGAAAGCCAGAGGTCAAAACCAAACAGACGAGAACAGTACTAGGGATAACACGAGAGAGTGTCCGGGGATTAAGTCAAAGTTCAGAAACAAAACACAATGCAGGAACAGGAACTGAAGGCTTGAGCTGATGAACCAATAATCTGGTACCAGATACTGCTGAAGGAGATTTAAATAGAGGAAAGTTACTCCCTGATGGGCAGGGGTGATTAGGCGATCAGCTGCAAAGTGAAACTCTGGCGAGCAGGAGAAGCGCATCCTTGTCATTGAGCGTGCAGCATGGCCGCCCGGAATCAGGAGGAGCATACCGTTGCCTAGCGACGGGACGCCGTCAGCGAGAAAAGACAGACATCTGTCTCCGGTACCTAGGAGAAGTACGGGGACGGCGCCTGACACTCTCCCTACACTCACTTTATACTTTATGACCCCCAGCTCACCTCAATTTTGTCCTTCTTTCTGTCATGTTTTCAATTTTCTATGTTACACTTTTTTCTAGCCTTATCACGCTTTGCTCCTTTCTCTTCTCTGTCTTCTCCCTCTATCCCTTTGCTTCGCTTGTCCTACCTTTCTATGTTCACCCCTCCTCCTCCACCCTCCCTATCCTTCGTCTCTCCTCTGCTCTTCTGCCTCCATTCAGACTCACTGCCCCATTACCTCATCTCATCTCTCATCTCCTATTCCCCTTAGCCACGCTTCCTTTAGTCCCTTCTCTCTGCTTCCCTCTAATCCTAACTATCCCTTCCTCTATTCCCCCGCCCTGAAATCTATTCCCTCATCACTCCTTCTCTCTCCTGCCTCCCCTCCATCATCTGTGCCCATCCAGATCAACCCCATTTCCTCATATCTTTCACCTGCTGTTCCCCTCCCCCCCATTCCAGCCTCTGCCTGCAGAGGGGTCTCCTCTTAGCTCTGTTCCTCGTCCCGTTCTAACTCTCTCTTCCTATCACCTGCCTCAATCAAAATCCTTCCACCTTTGCAATCCAGCAACCCCACCAACCTCATCAACATCTCCTGCTGTTTCTGGAATGACATCATGATGCACGCAACTCTTTAGGATTCAGGAGTGCTGCTGCTGCTTCGTTAGATGGCAGGTGCCATCTTGGATTTTTTGGGCATGCGCAGTACATAAAGTCTTGCCTATGACTGTTCATTCCTGGCTCCTCCCTGCATCCTGGATCCCTGTTTCCACCTGTAAGATGATGACACCCAAATCTTTCCTCCCCTGACTGCTCCCCTTCACTTATGACTCGTGTCTCCTGTGGTCTCTCGGCCATCTCATCTTAGATGTCCAAGAGCTGTTTTAAAATCAATATTTCTAAGAATTAAATAATTATTTTCCCTCCTCGATGTCATACATATGACATTAAGATGTTTTTAAGCTGCAATAGTTCTAATGTTATATACTTATTAGAGTGCAAGTGCAGCCTATTTTATGTGGGCCATACCTCCCACCCACTAAAATCTAGATTAGCCGAACATTTTCATAACATTAAAAAGGGGTTTGAAAATCACTCGGTGTCTTCTCATTTTTAAAATTCATCATAATTGCTTTGTGAGTGGCCTTAAGAATTTTTGGGCCATTGATAAATTAGAGAATAATTGGAGACGGAGAGATTATTATTATTATTTTTTATTTATAGGGCGCCACTAGGTATCCGTAGCGCTGTACAGGGACAGACAGAAACACGATACAGGGTGAGACAGCACAGTACAGTTAACAAAAAGCACAGTAACTCCGAAGCTCAATGTACAGCTAGATGAGAGGTGAGAGCCCCCAGCGGGGTAGAGAGAGGGGTAGAAGGGCAGGAGGACCTCGTGGAAGAGACAAGAAGCTGAAGAGCAGAGTTAAGGTGGTGGAGAAGAGAAGGAGAGGAGGCCCTGCTCGAAGGAGCGTACAATCTAAGGGGATGGTAGGACGGACAGAGACGCAATGGTAGGAGGAGGGAAAGGGAGAACAGAGGCAGAGACGGAGAGGGGGGGAGAGGAGAATGAAAAGGAGGGAGGTAAGAGGGGGACAGGAGGGAGGGCAGGAGTGGGAGGGGGGTAGGGGGAGACTGGGAGGAGGTCAATTAGGTCGGGGACTGGAGGGCTTTAAGGAAGAGGTGGGTTTTTAAGGCCCGTTTGAAGCTGGAGAGATGCTGCATTAGCTCTTGCAAAATGTGAGATGAAATGGATACATAGATTAAACACATTGACCCCAAGGGGACTTAGAAAAGACTTTGAACTTAAATGGTTTTTAAGTGACGATTCATTTCTTGATAAGGTCTACTTTTGGAATAATGTATAAGTATATAGCCCTCAGTATTGTACATTTTATATATTTTATATATATTTTTAGTTTATTCTTTTTTACTTATTTACATAATATTGTAATGGAGTGTTGAAAGTTAATTCTACAACCCTAAATTTAGTTTTATTTATTGTGTTATTATATAGTTGTTTCATGTTTATTGGATACAGTGTAAAATATTTTTATATATAGTATTTTATATATGCGATTTTGTTTTAGCATGAAGTGATTACATTGAATATTTTTTATCTAAACTAGTGTATTTTTATGGAGTGACTGTTATTCAAGTTTATGCTGAAATATATATGGGGGCTGCTGTCATCCACCGACTGGTTAATTAGAGGAAGTATTTAAAGTTGATCGGTTTGTCCCTCCCACTATCATCTTGACAAAGACTCTAAAGTGGTTGAAACACATCGGTGTGTTTTATTGGGGGAGCATGACCATTATATGCATTGTAAGATCCAGACCCAATGTGTCTGCAATTTACATACGACTCGATCCCGGGTGTGAGCTGATTTGTGTTTGCAGATGTTTGAATTCTGATCACCTTTTTGAAATCTGGTACGGATCTGGCAAATTTAGCTACTGTTTGTTCGATGTCTCTACCTATTTTATTTTTGAGTGTAATAATAAATAAAATATATATTTTTTATTTTACAGGATTACACTATGTGTTTTATTCTGATTTTTCCATCCACGATATGGGTGGGGTACCATTTTCCGATGTCGGTAATTTCGACATCAGTTACATCTGCAAAAACATCCCCGAATTACACAATGCCTACAAAAACTATAATATTTATTTACAATGAAAATGGCAGTGCACATCCTCGGCATGCTTACGCTACATACTGATTTCTCTGAAAGCCGGCACTTTGAAATTACGTCACTCTCCATAAGCAGACACATATCTCGGAATTTAAAGCGGCAAATGCCTAACCCCAACGTGTAACTGAGATGTTAAAGCCGTTGGGTTAGGCATTGCCACTTTAAATACCGAGATATGTGTCTGGCTATGGAGAGTGACGTAATTTCAAAGTGCCGGCTTTCAGAGAAATCGGTATGCAGCGTAAGCATGCCGAGGATGTGCACTGCCATTTTCATTGTAAGTCAATATTTTAGTTTTGTAGGCATTGTTTAATTCAGGGTTTTTTTGTAGATGTAACCGATGTCGTTATGGTGGTAGTCATTAATATGACTACCACCATATAGACATCGGTTACATCTACAAAAAACCCCCGAATTAAACAATATGACTAATATGATTAATATGACTACCACCCCACGATATAACCGCATGGTCCTTCTGAGATACCATCTGTAAGGAGACGAGCTGATTACTATCACTCTGTTGTCAGTTGCTGTGATACACGCTGAAGGCACAAAGTGTTTGAAGTGGTGGAAGGAAATTCAACTATTCGGTCTAATACTACACTCGGAATTGGTTTTGGATATCATATCTATCCATTTTGATACAGCTTTCAAAGGCATATGCTCTTGTAAGTAAAATCACATGTGGCTAGGACTGGAGGAATTCTGCCATTTTAAGGGATTGCCCGAATTGAGACTGTGTAATTTAACCCACTTGATGTCTGTTTAATAGTGGAACCAGAAGTGCTTATACAAAACCCTTTAGGGTGTCTGGGGTCCACTCCTAAGGGGGGGGGGGTGCATACTGTAAGAAACTTACCTGATCAACGCTCCTGTTCTCATTCTGACAGCCGTGTGGGGACTTCCAGGTGCGCGGTTCTTGGGTCATGCGACCTCCAGCAGGGAATTTGAACTTCACCTTCTTATATAAGAATCGCTCTGACACTTGTATGGTGTCAGAGCAACAGGTTTCCCCAGCGTCTGCCTCCTTTGTCCCGGATTCTCCCTGTGTACTGCTCCAACCAGATACGTGTACCAGACCTCAGCTTATCCTGTGACCACGCTCCCGGATTCTCCCTGTGTACTGCTCCTATCAGATACGTTTACCAGACCTTGACTAGTTCAGATTCAACTCATCTCTCCTGTACTCCATACAGGTAGTAGCTCCTTATTCATTTGTCTCTGGTAGTCGTTCTCATCTGTCTGTCTTTCATGTCAGTGGGCTGAACCAAGGGCTGTGACCTATGGGTTCCCGGCCGCTAAGTCCATCCCGCCTTACAGTGGTTCTTGGTGAAGACCAGGGAGTCCGTTAGACTCTGTGCCTTGCTAAGCCACTACTAACACTGACTGGGAGAATATATCCGCATGCCTAACACCTTGCTTATTGTATTGGATCCTGACCTTGGCATTCCCTGTGACTATTCTTTTGGATTTCCCTTTGGCTCTTCATCTCCTAGTGATATTGACCTTTGGCTTCCTGACCCTTCTTGTGAAACCAGATTTGGCACTTTGTTACCCACACGGATATGTCCTGGACTGTCTGATCGTTCTTTACCACTACTTTACTGGAAGCTGTTCTGGAGAACCACAACCTGCACGTCCCTTGCAGTTTAATCCAAACCTCCTTGCGGGGTCCCTGACAAAAACCAAGGACGTGTTAGACTCCACGCCTCCAGACTCAGCAATGTCAATCCCAGCAAGTAGCCATCATCCTATTGCTACAGTGTCAGAGAATCCTCTCCTACACCTTATTAGGTTAGCCTCTACTCTACTTCAAGCTTGCTCTTAAAACTCATTTATTTATTTAGCCGTCCTCCTAACTTCTTTGCCTCAGCTATCACCTCCAATCCCCCAGTCTGTACCACCCAATTTGTGTCTTCACCTTTCCATTGGGATGTAAGCTCTCACATGCAGGGTCCTCTTTCCTTGTGTTCTCCTTCTACTATTCCATCACCATCTGTACCTCTTGGCTTGCTCCCCAAGCCCTTTTTTCTTGAGCCCTGGCCTACTTCATTACTCTCATTCACTGTCCTGTAAATAACTTGATCTGTATTACCAACTTATCTGTCTTTTGTTTGTTTAATCACAATGTTTGGTCTTTGTATAATTTTTTTTTACCATTTATTATGTAATGTGTTAAGGAACATTAGTGTCTGTTTATTGTATGCTATTGTAAATGTCATGTACGGTGCTGTGGACCTTTTGCGGCGTCGTATAGATAAAAGATAATAATAGTAATAATAATATTTTTTTATTTCAATGCAGTCTCTATCAATACTTCACATTTTCCAGATGCGTAGCTCTGATTGCTTTTTCTATGCCTGTATCCTTACAAGCAGTGACAGTCATCTCTTACTCTTGTTGGCTTTGCTGAACTCTCTCCTTCAGAACCTAAAGCTCGGTACACACTACACAGTTTTCAGCTTATTATGGGCTCAATCACCCGATGAACAATTGTTTGGCTCGATATTGCATTAGTGTGTACACTGCAACGATGAATGATTATCGTTCCAAAGCACATAATATCACTTCATTTGATTTTCAAACTGAAATGAAACTCGGTCAACGATGGAACAATGTTCTTCCAATTCTGCAGTGTGTATGCACTCACCATCAGGATCTCCATAGAGTTATGATCTTTTCATCAGATGGCTGTGACAGAAGAAGAGCACAAATCTGGAGGTAAACCTTGTAATACGTGTATAGTGTGTACACATGAATCAGCATGCTGAACGGGACTTTTTTAATATCAGACGTTGGTAAAATCATTACAAATAACACATCAGGAGAAAACTTCTGTAGTGTCTACCCCATACTAGCCAACTCTCCCAGAAAGTCCGGGAAACTCCCTAAATTCGGGTCAGTCTCTCGGGCTCCCGCGAGAGCTGGTATTTCTCCTGCATCAGGGATCTCCCTTGTCAAAATGACACGATTCACCGAGAATCGCCCCATCCCGCGGGACAAAATGCCATTTTACTCGTGGGGGCGGGGCAAAAATGATGCGATTCGAGGTGCCCCGTCCCCTCCCGCCCATTAGTCTTGCCCATCTCCTGAACGTCGCCTACTGAAAGTAGGCAAGTATGGTCTACCCAGCCTACGTGAGCTCTCTAGACCTCCCTCCCCCCAATATTAAATCACCAACAGAAACAGTTGTTGTCACTTCTTATCATTACCATTGCAAATATGTATATATTTGCAAAGTGGAAGTTTGAAGTATTAGTTCATATTTTGATCAAAAACATGTAAGCTTGTAACGTGAAGGGTCCTACACAAAAATCTACAGTATGCTTCAAACAACACCGAAATGCAGTTAACTGCAAATATACAGGTTTATAATAGTAAGGATATGTGCTGACAACAACTGTTTATGTTTTGTATCTATATAGGGCATTTTGTTGTATTGGGATGTCACCTTTAAACCCAGGGAGGTGGTGCGCGATGCTTGTTATGAAGCAGTGTTTAAACAAACTCTTTCCTGCATAAGTGAAGATTTAAAAGGTGATGCAATGTTTAACCAAAAAGCAAATGTGCTAAATTTTGACTTTCAAGGAGGTGAATAGTACCTATTTCTTCTCCAAACACGGTCCTAACATTTGAGGATCCAGACAAACAACAACTGAGCTTAAGACACCAGCAGCAGGAGGTAGTAAAAGCTACAAGAACAGGTAGCAGAGAGATGGTATGCCAACTGTTCAGAATCGGTTAGGACAGTGGTCATTTCGGTGGATTGCCCCGCCCAGTCAAAACTTTGTACTGACAGCAAGAACAGTTTGGGAAGCATGTCCCACTTTGCACTGCTCATGAAGAGGGAACCACATGCACCTAATATTGATTGGGGAGCAGTCTGACACTAACTAAAATGATATCCACCCGTTTGCATGCTGATCACGCCCATGCTCATGGGTGCGGCATGGCAGCACCCACATCAGTGGTGCACCACTGTGTAGCAGCAGCAGTTACATTTTCCCAACTCCTGTCAATTTGACCCTGCCTACTGACAATTTGGACGTCCTCTACAATAAGGCCACTTTCAAAAATATATTTCAGTGCCACTTTAAATTCCTAATTCACCCCTGGTTACAAGTAATCACTTGTTGCTGTTTTGCAGGGGTGACTTTATAAAGACAGTCCCTGGTGATATCACAAGGACATAGTAAGCCCAATGCACAAGTTAAACTTCTGCACTGGGGGTACAACCTTCATATTGAAAGTTGCATTTTACTAGAGATGGTCACTGACCCACGTGTTTTGTTTTTTTATTCAGTTTTGGATATGGATTACCTCCGTGTTTTGGTTTTGGTTTTGCAAAACCGCCCTTGCGTGTTTTGGTTTTGGTTTTGGTTTTGGTTTTGGTTTTGTTTGGTTTTGTTTTGCTATTTTGTTGGAAAATCAATGTTTTTGGGCCTAAAATAACCCAATTTAGTGCTCCAACTGTTTCACAGATAAGTAATCTAATTGTAGAGGTAATAAATAATCCAAAAAACAGTTTAATTCCTGGTAGGTAGGCCTTCATTTATTCTACACACAAAACAGATTGTCTTCCTCTCCATCTATGCATATTGGCAATGCAGCCATCGTCTTTGGATGTATATTACACCCTACACTTATAGTTAAATATGTAAAGAAATTGAAAAAGGCAGTTTGCTTTCTGTCTCTATAGGCCCCGCTCCACTTGTTTAAAAAACCAAAAAATATAATAAAAATACTATTGAAGTTAAAAAAAAAAAAAAAATTCAGCCGTTTTAGACTGTACAATATTAATTGAAATGGACAAAGCCAGTTTAGTTTCTGGCTCTCTAGGCCCCCCTCGCACTTGTCGAAAATACAAAAAAATTCAGCCGTTATAGACTGTACAATATTAAGAGAAATGGACAAAGCCAGTTTGGGGTCACTCTTTCTATGACACCCTACCCTTAAGGAGAAATTGCCCAAACAGCAGCATTTCAAGACGGTACGTGATATGGAAATGCCACAAGTCCCTTTCATCTTTGGGGGGTAGATTGCACCCTACACTTACATAGAAAGTTTTAAAAAGATGTTATCGTCATCATCTTCAGCTTCATCCTCACCCTCATCGGTGTGTACGTCATCATCACAGACTATCCATTCATTGCCGATTGAATCCGCCATTAGAGAACAGTCAGTGCTTGGATGTCTTGGATGGTGAAGGCCTTCCTCCTGGAAGATGTAGTTCATTTTTATAAACATCATTTTCTCCACATTTTTAGGAAGTAACCTTCTACCACGATCACTGACTAAGCTGTGCTGAACACTCGTTCAGAGTACACACTGGAGGGTGGGCAGCTTAAGTATTGCAAAGCAAGTTTGTACATGGGTTTCCAAATGGCCTGCTTTTCTTCCCAGTAAGGAAAGGGACTGTCTGACATTTCCATATCAACTACCTCTTGAAAGTAATCCTCCACCATCCTTTGCATGTTTATACTCGTATTGGATGGAGTTATGGGCAAAGTGACACATTTTTTTGAAAAAATCCTTCAAACCAGCCCAGGGGGTAAATGTATCAAAGTGCGAGTTTGCAACTCCAGCGATTTTCTCGGGAGAGTTGAAACTAGCCGATATATGAAGCTGAGTTTTCATACAAAATCGCCAGAGTTCTGCTTCTGTCAAAATCGCTGCTTGCAAAATCGCCAGAGATCAAACTCACCACTGTTTGCCATTGCAGCTATACAAGTCTCCAATGTATGAAGCTGCGAGTTAGCAAACTCAGGAGAGTTTGCTTCTAAACACGCCAGATACAAAACGCTGCTTGATAGCAGCGTATTGTATCAACACATCACTGTTACACTGCCCTGGCAGTGTTAAAAAGTTAAAGAATAGATTAAAGTTTTAAAAAAAAAAAAGCGTGAGGTCCCCCCGCTATTTATGCTTAACCCTAGTGCTGCCTGACTAGTGCTGGTCCCGTGAAAATCGGGGAAAAATTTTGCGTGGGGTTCCCCCCATTTTCACTTTACCAGCACTAGGCAAATCAGCCAGGATTGGCGGCACTATAGCAGGGGGGCGCGCGGCAGGGGTCCCCCTGCCATAATGACTAACCAACCCTAGACTGTTCAGCGCTGGGCTGGATTCCCTAAGGAGTGGGGTCCGCCGAAAAAAAAACCCACCTCCTACTATGCGCAATGAGCTACGTTACTTGCGTAAGCTCTAGGTACAGTATTAGGTGATTCCCCCACTAGCGTGAGAAAATCACATTATACTGTAGTTTTAGCTTACGCGGCGGGAGGTGTTTGCGGCGGGGAAGGAGTTTTTTTATTTTTCTGCAAGCAAGTACACAGAGTCGGGATCTTACAAATATGGGCCCCTTCTGGGCGAAGTGTTCCTGCTTTTCTTCATTCGTTTTTGGAAGTACAAAATGGCTGGGACTGGGGCAAGCCGGCAAGATTGGAAGTATAAATATTAAGGGACTGGGGCAAGCCTGGACGTTTGGAAGAAGAAAGAAGACATCATTGGTGAGTATTTGGGTTGTTTTTTTTTTTATTAAATAGATGTGGTAAAAAAGAGGGTGGTTAGTGTATTTATTATGGGGTTTTTATAAATATATGTGGTTTTTATGAGGGAGTTGTTGTTTTGTAAACTTTTTTTTTGGGGAAATACAGGGCCCAGCAAGCCAGGGATGTCAGGGCATGTTGGCACTTGTGGTTCTCCAAGTGCCAACATGCCCTGGCTGCCGTGGGTATGCTGGTGCTTGTAGTTATACAAGCACCAGCATGGCCACACTGTTTTTGGCAACCTGGCTGGTTGGGACTTGTAGTTCCACCCAAAAAAATTGTGTCAGTTTTTTTTTTTTATACTTTCTCACCGTATTACCCTACTACCCACAGCCCAGGGGTAGTAGAAAGAGCCCTAGTGCTATCAGCACTGGGCTGGTTCTTTCTAGGGGGGGCCCGCTCATTTTTTTCGGCGGACCCCACTCCCTAGGGAATCCAGCCCAGCACTGAACAGTCTAGGGTTGGTTAGTCATTATGGCAGGGGGACCCCTGCCGCGCGTCCCCCTGCTATAGTGCCGCCAACCCTGGCTGTTTTGCCTAGTGCTGGTAAAGTGAAAATCGGGGGGACCCCACGCAAAATTTTTCCCCGATTTTCACGGGACCAGCACTAGTCAGGCAGCACTAGGGTTAAGCATAAATAGTGGGGGGACCTCACGCTTTTTTTTTTTTCAACTTTTATCTGTTCTTTACCATTTTAACAGCTGCCGGAGCTCCGGCAGCTGTATGACAGGGCCAGTGTAACAGTGATGTGTTGACAACTCACTGTTACAACACAGGAGAGTTTGCCAAACACAGGAGAGTTAGCCAAACTCGGGAGTGTTTACATCGCTCAAAATCGCCAGAGATGACCAGCGATTTTGAACATGAGTGTCAAAATCGCAGCTTGATACATTTCCATTTTTTTTTTTAAAACTCGCGGGTAAACACCCGCGATTTTCCGCGATTTAAACACGCTGGCAAACTCGCACTTTGATACATTTATCCCACTGTGTAGTTTGACATCGCCTTGCCCAGATGACGTACTGGGAACACTAACATCAGGACTGGTGACAGAACCTGGTTGCTCATTCTGATCATATGTGGACTGCTTTGAATCCATTCTGAGCGCAAAGCACTTGTAGTGGTAAAAATTATTTGGTAAGATACTGCTGACAAATATGACTTTTGACAGCCAGGAATATTTATGCACAATTATGGGGGACACCCCAAAAGCACTGGGGAGTGCTAAAAATTATTTGGTAGATACTGCTGACAGATATGACTTTTGACAGCCAGAAATATTTATGCACAGTTATAGGGGACACCCCAAAAGCACTTGGGAGTGCAAAAAATTAGTTGGTAGATACTGCTGACAAATATGACTTTTGACAGCCAGAAATATTTATGTCCCTCATAATTATGAGGGACACCCCAAAAGCACTGGGGAGTGCTAAAAATTATTTGGTAGCTACTGCTGACAGATATGACTTTTGACGGCCAGAAATATTTATGCACAATTATGGGGGACACCCCAAAAGCACTGGGGAGTGCTAAAAATTATTTGGTAGATACTGCTGAGAGATAGTAATTTTGACAGCCAGAAATTTTTATGCACAATTATGGGGGACACCCCAAAAGCACGGTGGAGTGCTAAAAATTATTTGGTAGATACTGCTGACAGATAGTAATTTTGACAGCCAGAAATATTAATGCACAACTATGGGGGACACCCCAAAAGCACTGGGGTGTACTAAAAATTATTTGGTAGATACTGCTGACAGATAGTAATTTTGACAGCCAGAAATATTTATGCACAATTATGGGGGACACCCCAAAAACACTGGGGAGTGCCAAATATAAAAAAAATAAAATAAACCTCTATCCTCCTCTCTTCTCTAGCGATTTTTGTTACAGCAGTTAGAATAAGAATATTGTATTTTCTGTCCCTGCTCTAATCAGCCTGTGACTACACCCTGCTCTCTCCCTCTGTCAAATGGCGATGGATTGCTGTGGAGGCGTGTATTTATAATCTTGAAGTATCGCGAGAACCGAACCACGAGATCCGACGACGTCACAATGACGTTGGGCCTCGATTTGGATTCGGAGCAGGCGGGAGAGTACCAAGCTACTCAGCTCGGTTCTCGGATACCCAAAGTTCGGTTGGGTTCGGTTCTCGGGGGAACCGGACCCGCCCATCTTTACATTTTACTGAATATGTGCCCATGAGCATATTTAAATTGTTCATAGGCACAGTACTGGAACCAAATGCCGCCAGTGACAGTCTGTGTCCAATCTGACAGGGTGAAGGGAAGTGCCTCTCTGCTGACTGTACAGCCTGTTGCACTAAGGTAGTAAGGGTTTAATAATCTGGCAAGTGAGGACAGCTAGCTTGTATTTATTTCCTGTCATTATTTTGTATTTTTTTAATAAAATGGTGCAATGTGTTCAAATGTGCTGTAACTCATAGCAATTTAGATTCCTACTGTCACTTTTATAGTACACTTTAGCAAATGGAAGCAAACAGTTATTTGGTTGATATGGGTAACAGCACAAATGTGCACATAGTACTTTATTGTAAAATAAACCCATCTGTATTTCATTTTGCCATAGTTCTATGAAATGTTTTATTCTGGCTGATATCTGCTTGTTTTGCACGACTGCCAAATAACAGGGTCTGTGGAGAGATCGGCAACACGTGAAGGCCATATTGTCATAGCTCCGGTCTTTTAGTGGGCAACCAACAACCGGATACCAATATTTCCCAACAGCTGATTATCACAGACAAAGGTCATTTCAGCTTTTCTCAGATTCAGTTCTAAATGACAAGAAATTACCTTCAATGTGATCAGATTTTGGCTCATTTCGGCCTCACACACAATGAGTTTGGGCTAATTTGATCTTAATTAGATCATTTTACAAAATTGTTACATGCTGTACTCTTTATAATGAATTGCAAGCCAAATCACTACCAAATACCACTTACTCTAGTCCTCGCCAATGATCAATAGTTAGAAAGAGTGAAAATGGACCGAATATGACGTTACATTATCTTGTAAACAAATATTAGAGGTAAAGTAGAGCAGAAAGAAAAAAGATTAAACACTTTTAAGGAAACAATCTAATAAGAGAATGTAGAATGGAAGAAGTGAGGGCAAAAAAAACCTATTTTTACCATAAGTAAATGAATGAATACTTCCAGCAGATGGTGCCAGAAGCCTGTGTAATTATGATCATATATTGCTGCTTAGTAAAATATTTTGTGCCTACTTACATGTTTTCCACATGAAAGATAAAATGTGTAAATACAAATTGGACAATGAGTAAGACCATTGAATATGACCTATGCTAGCTGAGTATGATTCTGCAGATCCAGTGTATTTGGGATCCATGAATCCTTAGTAGCTGCTTATCTCATGTCAGCTTTTTAATTAGGCCACCTTTTTCTATGTTTTAAAATTTTGCTAACTTTACTTAATTGCGCTAATGTTTTTTTTCAAATGTATCATGTTTTGGAAAGTATTTTGCTTCTTTTGAGCATGTATGTAAGAAACACTGAAAAAGTTTGGATTTAGGAGCATATTTAACATTAGTCACCTTACCAAGGAGAAATAAAATAAATTATTTGACCTTTTGACTAAATATATCAAATAAGTATCACCGAGGTAGCTGTGCATTCCATTGTTGGGGAGATGCAATAAAAAACAAAATAAAGTATTAGTATAAGAAAAACACTATATATATATATATATATATATATATATATATATATATATATATATATAATGTGCTATTATTATTATCCTTTATAAGGCGCCACAAGATTTCCACAGCGCTGTACAGAGTGTATATACAGTAAATATACTGCACACTGTGTGTACGTACGTGTGTACGTACGTACGTACGTACGTACGTACGTACGTACGTACGTGTGTGTGTGTTTGTCTGCTTTTTTATATACAAATACTTTTATACTAATTATATATATATATATATATATATATATATATAAGTTAACCCGTGCATGATACTCATGCATTCTAGTCAAATCAAGCTACTTAAGGTGTTTAAAAGGTTCTTGTCATGCATTTGGGCCATAGCCCAGGCCTCAACCACCAACCACTCCCCACTGTCACCCCCGGCAACCACCAACCACTCCCCACTGTCACCCCCGGCAACCACCAACCACTCCCAACTGTCACTTCTTCTTCAAGAAATATATATATATATATTTTAAATCTTTATAAACACTTTTAACAATTAACAAATTAAATTAACAAATTAAAAACATCTTAGTATACCAAATTTCAGCCCTTTCGGAATTTTTTTTCCCACACACTAAGAATTTAGTAGGTCAGTGTATAACTCCGCCCAGCAGGTGGCGCTGCAGCTTGGTTTTATTTTTTCCACAAACACACAGACAGACTAACACACGCCACTAGACATTTATATTATAGATAATTAAATTGTTAATGATTCCATTCTGTTAATGCCATCCTCAGTTGGTGTTACCAGAACAGGCATTGAGGCAGTACAAGCTGGTGTGAAACAGCGATAATACTGATTGGCTTATTACCTGTGGTAACGTCATTAAAAGATTGGACAAAGCTAAACCAAACCATTTCACCAGTGAAAGCACCTGTTTTCACAGAAAAGCTTTAATACGCATTGATAAACAATTAAGCGGTAATAAATTAATTAATTCTAATGCAGTGTAATGTAATATTGTTTTTCAATGCCTGTGTGTAAGAGCCCTTAAGGAGTGCCTTCATGCACCCATACCTCCCAACATGTCAGTCCCTGGCAGCGGCACATGGACTGACATGTTGGCCACACCCCCAGAGGGCTGCTTAGTGCTGTAGATATCTCCCTTCCCCCAATATTTCTAGCCGCAGGACAAACATGTCCCCAGGTGGGACAAAACCCTAAAATCGGGACTGTACTGCTGAAATCGGGACAATTGGGAGTTTTGTGCACTACGCTTATCCTTTTACACACCATAGTGCCTCTATGGTAGTAACATGATTAGAGTTGAGCAGCATGATTGGTGCACATAGTAACATTGCTCAATTTTTGCTCAATGTCATTTGGCAATGTTTGCTGGTCTAAATTAATCATGATTCATCTATATTTTAAAGATTGAAAAAAGACACAAATCTATAACGTTCAATCGTTTATATACTCTAGTTGTGCTGATATAAAGGAAGACATAACAAAACCTCTAGAAAGGCAACTGCCAATTTAGCGTCAAAGGCAAAAAACATTCAGGTTAATTCTCAGGATCAGTAAGCACAATTTAACTATTTACTATTTATAGCAACAGATACTATTTCCTGTGAGAAAGTCATCCAATGCATTTTTTAAAATCTATTTAGCCATCCCCACCTCCATTATTAGGGAATTCCACAGACTGACTACAGTCACAATGACTTACTGGTCACCTGCACAGCTCTCGGCATGAAAAGTAAATTAGATAAATCTATGTAGTGAACTTTTAATATGCATTGCACATATTAATTAGATCATCACTTAGCCACCTCGTAGGCTAACAAGCTCAATCATTCTCCCCTCTTTGGGCTCTCATTTTGAACCTTGCTGATCAGTTATTACTGTCTTTGGCCTGCTATCAAAAGAGTGTCTTTCTCTTGTCTGAACACTGTCTGCCCTGCTAGTGAATACCTGGGACTCTTGTACAATCCTTTGTGCCACTGAGTACCAGTAAGCCACAGATGGAAGAGACATGTTATGTATGCAGCACATGATGTTGTTGTCTGACCTCTCTTAGAACAATTCCTGTTGCTATTACCAGGAAGGGTGAACTCAATTCACCCCCTAGGAGTAAGAGGATGGTTGGAAACTTATTCGATCAGTTTCGGGTTCAATTAACCTGGAAGTGCAGATTAATGCATGTTCAGGAATTTTGTCTCAGATCATTAAAGGCAAGAGTTAAGGGTGAGATGCAATTCACATATAAAACGCAGAAGGAAAATGTGTCCAAAAAATTGTTGCAAACACGGGTGTACGCGGAGCTGCACATATCTTAAGATACATGTGACTCCATGTACTACGGAAAATATGTATGCTGGAGGAAGGTACATTTAAATGTATAATACACTTTACTATAAAAATACTTTAACCTATTTATTGAAAACTTTATTGAAAACTCAGATGTACTTTTTTCCAGTTTAGCATTCAATTTATGCTTTCAGAGACTCTTTAAATTGGAATGCACATGTAGACTCCTTGCTCCAAGATGGTGGATGAATAGATTTAAATGTTGTCAAGGTTGACCACCATATAATGACCCAAGATCTCTCTGACGATTTCAGTTATGAAGGAGAGTGTGGGATAGTGTTTTGAAATTCAGTTTAAATTCCCTAATATAGGCACACACTCACATAGGCAGACAGAGAGAGAGAGAATAGGGTCAATTTTGATAGTAGCCAATTAACCTACCAGTATGTTTTTGGAGTGTGGGTAGAAACTGGAGCACCTGGAGGAAACTCCACGCAAATACAGGGAGAACATACAAACTCCACACAGATAAGGCCATGGTCGGGAATCGAACTCATGACCCCAGTGCTGTGAGGCAGAAGTGCTAACCACTAGGCCACTGTGGAGCCATGATGTGAATGACAGGCTAAGCCAATTGTCAGCTTATTTTGAATACAGAGCGACTTAACTATGATTGATTAAAGTGTGGGAAACCAGCACTATAGTGGTTTGTAGTGTTGAGACACCACGTGGGGTCTCACCGCTAACCACGAATAGCTACATTGATACAATGTAGTTCTTTCATACATTCTGAGGATGTAATATAACTAGAGGGTTACAGTGGCCGGGCTTAAAAATTGGTACACTATGTAATGGCTAATGAAGCATGGAGTTAATTTTTGAGATTGCACCTTCAGAGCCATGTTTTTTTCAGTGGACACTGGTCATGAGCAACAGCAAGTCTGTGAGCCAGTGGTGCATGCAGGGGGGGTTTCTGGGTCTCCAGAACCCCCCCTCCGCTAACCAAGTGCCCACCATAGTGGCACTGTCCTATACAGCAGACGCGGCGGTATACAGCACCGCCGTGGACGCTTCTTTGACAGCGCCACGGCTGCTGTATAGGACAGCGCTGCCGAAACTGAGCTGCTGCGCATGCGCAACAGCTCTCACGTGGGTTTTTTTTGGGGGGGGGGTGACAATCCTGCGTGCGCCCCTGTGAGCGGTGTAGTAAAGCATTGATTTGTTGCCAAAACTGTACCATATCCCAAGTAGTGGTGTTCACAGCTTGGAGGCCAGTGGAGGTATTTATGTTAGGGAAGGGCTTAGGATGTACTCCATACATAGTAAGGAGGGTGAGGTGCTGGTGAAATAAAGTGACTGACTATTGCTGTCAAATTCCCTTCAGGGAGATGTGATGTCCAGTCTATTTCGTGGTCTGAAACAAAGGAAAACAAGGATTTCTCCAGTTCCTGGTTAATCCTCTCTGAGGAGAAGAGATGTCTAGACCACCAGAGATAATGGGAAATGAAAGCCAAGCTTCTATTAAGTACTATGTGACTGGCTGGTTTGTTGAGATGAAATTGGCATTGCATAGAAAGCCAAAGCTTAGAAGACAGTTAACGTTCTCTTGCTGAATCTCCAGAGATGTGGTGACCAGTTGGCAGAATGGTGGTAGGTTTCATGTGTGGCAGAAATATCTAGACAGGTGCTACAGGAAAGTGCCCCTGCTTTATTTCTTCATACTCTGGGGCAATAAGTATCTAGAAAATTAAAATGAGACAAGAATAGGGATCGCCCTATTTAACTGTAGTTCAGTCTCCTTGCGGACCTCAGGTACTCCAAAGTTTTTATGATCTGTAAAGATCCCTCCTGAAGGTGCCTCCACTCTTGCAAGGCCAGTTTGGTTATAACCTCTTGATATTCAATTTTAGCTTTGTTCTGCTAAGGTTAATTTGCAGTTAATGTAGTCACAGATTAACATCTTCTGCTAAGTGATATGTTGGGAACGAACTGCAGCACAAAACTTAAAAAAAATGTTGAAGGTTTGAGTTGGGATGCTGTAAAACAACTATAGAAGTGAAGATGTCCTGGATCCCCTGGAAAGCGGCCTTGTGGGTTAGACCTGTCATAGGGATGAAGAATTCAGAAAAGTTTTTGATGAATTGGCATTAATAGTTGGCATATCCAATAAAGTGTTAAACAGCCTTCAAAGTGGTGGGCTGGGGCCAATCTACTACCACTGGAAGTTTTCCTAGGTCTATATTCAGGCCTTCACTGAAAATAATATGGCCCAAAATGGTTACTTAGAAAACTCGGATGTACATTTTTCTAGTTTAGCATTCAATTTATGCTTTCAGAGACTCTTTAAATTGGAATGTACATGTAGACTCCTTGCTCCAAGATGGAGGATGAATAGATTTAAATGTTGTAGATGTTGACCACCATATAATGACCCAAGATCTCTCTGACAATTACAGTTATGAAGGAGAGTGCGGGATAGTGTTTTGAACTTGCTCCTGTGTTGTGCTTCCGAGAGATAATTCTTGAACAATCCAAGTGAGGAGTAAAACTTAAGATTGAATTCCAGCCTCTGTACATCAATAATGTTGTGAACCCTTTGTGTGTGCACTTCTGACTCTCCCATGTGTTTGCGCCTCTGCCCCCCTTTTGTGTGTGTGCGCCTGTTTCACCCCCCTTTGTATGTGTGCGCCTGCCCCCCAACCTTTGTGTGTGTGTGTTCCTCTGTTCCCCTACTTAATGTGTATGCACCACTGTCCCACTTCATTTGTGTGTGTCCACCTCTGTCCCCATCCTTTGTGTGTGCGCACTTCTGTCCACCTTCCTCTGTGTGTGTGCACTTCTGTCTCCAATTTTGTATTTGTATCAATTTCTCACCATCTATCTCTCTCCTTCTATGTTTTTCTCTCTACCAGGTTCCCCTAATTGTTGTCTGTTTCCAAATGATGGATGCCTGTCTCTTTATTTCTCCCGCTTTGTGTGCATGTCTCCCTTGGTCCCCCCCATACCATCTGCCCCCCTTTTTCATCCATCTGCCCCCACAACTTTTCCCCTTCATCTTCCACTTCTCTCCTATTCATGCATTTCCTTCCTCAATTTCT
This sequence comes from Mixophyes fleayi, assembly GCF_038048845.1. Lineage (NCBI taxonomy): Eukaryota > Metazoa > Chordata > Amphibia > Anura > Limnodynastidae > Mixophyes > Mixophyes fleayi. The sequence goes on from NC_134404.1 coordinate 113,919,200, forward strand.
GCTGGAGTCAATATGCAGGCAGAACCAGTGCTGGTGGCTGCCAATCAGAAGTGACGTGGACAACAAGAAGCACAACCATGTACAGCGTCACATAGTTGATCCTAAGGATGGCAGGAAAGAACAGTTTTCTGGTTTTAACAATCTTTCTCGTTTGAAAGGGTTACTGATAATGCTGCTATTGCCAACAGTAAAGCCTGCCAGCGGAAAGATTACATTTACATGTGGAAGCCTGTTTAACTATTATCTCAGTGGTACTTGTTACACTGCAATATGTGTTCTGTTATTGCCTACTTTGTGTTGGCCCCACCTACAGTTGTTTTGGTCTTGTCTACACGAGGCCACTGTAAACAAAAAACTCTGGGGCCACTTTACATTCCCAATCTGCCCCTGCAGCACCAGCAGAGTACCTGAGCATGAATATCATGAGCAGAGAAAACAGATAGCAAGCCAAAGGAGCAACACCATAAAGTAAGAGCAGCTATAGGCAAAAGACCATGCTATCCTTTCAATAACAAACAGATTGTGGGCTCAGTTATTACACAGGATGTTGTGCCTACTCTCAATTACTATGGACTCCTCTAAGCAGCTGGCTGAGGACTTTTACAAGATAGGGGAAGGCTATGAAAAGATATCTAATTTCTTGACGCCTGTTTTTTCCAGTGTACGAAACAACATTAAGAAGTGAAAGCTGTTTATTGGTGTGCTTAAGTACTTCCAAAATGATTATTATTGGCTTTGCTGTAGTTTGCTATAAGAATTGCTCACCTGACAATTTATTTTTCCAAAACCCTGAAATTCATTCATAATTACTTACTTACTCATATTTATGTAACAACCTGATTTGGGGAAATGTTCTTGTTTTAGATAGTATTGGCATTTAGTCATGTTGAATGGGCAGATTTTTAGACCACCTCAGAGTAAACCTTGACGTAAAAATAGGGCTAATAAATTCTCACAGTGCTCCAACCAGTTGCAGCTCAGATTTCCTATAGAAATCGCACACAAATTTCCATGAGAAAACAGGATAGTAAATTATATAGAAAAGATCTCGGCGCTATTAGTGTTACCAAAAAAATGAAAAACAAATTCTAAAAAAAACTTTATTATCTAATATACATAAATCAGTGATGTGATCCTCTTAATTGCCTCTCCCTTCTTTATTCATTTTCTTCTTACTAATAGGGATAACCATATGAAACAGAAGAAATGTGTAATATAGTGGGGTACTGTGAAAGATAAAAAATCTTCCACACAAAACTCTTTTATAATACAACTGTAGTATTATAACCAAGAAAGTGAAAAGTAAATAATAAAGAAAAGTGTCCAAAATCCAAATCTTGTGTAATGAAGCTTCCACACTTCCGCATGATAAAAGCTGTCTTTCCAAAACTGTGCTGCCCCATTGTGATAATGCACTTACTGGAAATATTTATTTAAGTAGGCCTTAAACAAAATCTTTAGGAGAAGATATATTCTCCAAACTATGTCTTCCCTTTTTTTAAATCAGAATTCCTCATATAGAAAATGAATATGAAAATACAAATGAAGCAAATCTAGTGCGACATTACTCAATAAATGTGCAAGTCTTCCTACCAGAGGATGGATGAAACAATCACAGTTTACAATATGATGTGAAGGTCCCCAGGGTGTTCAGGTAACTGGGCATTCATTCCAAATGATGTCACTGAAGGAAGGGAGATTGTCACATAAAGTGTAGGCCTCACTAACCAACGCATTTCAACCATATTGTGTTTGGTCTTTTCCAGGGTGGATTTAAGCAAACCTTGGCCATTTATTTGAATGGGATGCTTTTGCATCAAATAGAAACATTATATACCAGAAGCACATTAAAATGTGCACATGAGAACATTGAAATATAAAATGTAGGTTGTGATACTTGAAATAAATCAGTCCCTTTCTTTCTTGAGTAAGGGGTTGTGGTAAAAGCCACCATTTGTTTTGACAACGTTCAGTCAGGAGAACTCTGAAGAGTTGTTCAGTGCTAAAAAAAAGAATGGCATCTAATTGGTTGTGAGCAGCCCACTTCTGTGTATAATCTCATTAAGACATATAACAGGTCCCACAAAGCATATTTTAGGTGACAAAAGGAAAAGTTAAAATGCTTTAAGTCAATGTTTTCACCATGCACATTTCAGTTATGAACCACAAGTTCCAGATTCAGACAATATATCAAGTAAATTGTCTGAATGGGAAATTGCTCCATTTATGCATAAAAATGTTAGATTTACAACAACCTTTTTTTAGCAAGCCAGTATGGGTGTTTTAATCTAACTTTCCAATACATATTTACTCTAGTGTACTGGGAAGAAGTCTATGTCCTGTTGTCCATTATACACAGATGAGATTGCACTACTTACCACTTCTCGTGCTCTCTTTTATAGTAATCCTGATCACCAATGTCAAGGCTGGCCAAGAAAAGCCTTTGCTCATGTCAGTGAATGGCTAGTTTCTATACCATGCTGTTTTGATCACTTAAGTTTTTTCTTAAAAGGACCATGTTGACCAAGTCATATGCTGGTAACATAATTAGGCGAAAACTCACTTTCTTTGTTTCTCCAACTTATATTGCAAAACATCTGTGTTTTACTTCTCTATATTTTCACCATAATGTCCAGTTTCAGCAGCTGCACAGTGTATCTTACATTAGTAAGAGTCATCATCACTGGTATTTTTCCTTAGCAGCCCACATAATCATCACCGCAGTGCTGGGTTTAAACTCAACACTCATTTCCACTATTCACATGGCCGCTAGCGAATAGAAAAGTGTCTCTGCAATGAGCTGTACAGTACGATAATGGAAAAAAATAATTTGTATAACTGAATGTGTGTAATAACCTTTACCATAATTACAAAAAAACTACAGTGTCAGAAGTCAGACAAAAATGCCTTCTTAATTAATCTTCTCTTTCTCATTTGTACTGGATTTAGTGTCCCACTCATTTACATACTATGTCTTCTGTTTCATTCACATTGAATATCCTCATAGATGTTTTTAAGAGGACCTGGCAGTGAGAGAAGAGAGGTAAAATAAGCAAGTACCTAAAACTGTCTTCGGGAACACATAGCTAACATTATATGCAGCTAGTTTTTAGTATTCTAGAGAATCAGAAAATGTTCATTTGTATTACCAGGTCCACTTGGAAATCAATCCACAGACATACAAATGGTCCTCACACAATTCATTGCCATAATCCTTCAAAATGTCAGTTAGGATAAACATATATATATAATATTTGTGCGTGTGTGTGTGTGCTCAACTGCATCCTGTCCTTTTGAAATACATTGCTAGCTGTCATATATCTGGCATTTATTTGAATTGAAAAACATTCAGTGAAAACCTGGCAAGTGTGACCTCTTCACTTGTGTACATTATAGGAAGGTAATATCTCTGTGTTTCACTTGGGCAGGCTGTTCCCAGCTCTTAAGCTCAGTTGAGCATCAGTGCCTTTCTAGATTCGATGCATCCAAAACACAATGCGGGGAGGAGATGAGCTGAGGACTGAAGAAGCAAATGATGCAGACATAAAACAGGGATCAATTCTTGAAAGACAGACACTGATCAAAAACTTCTTCACATCACATTGAACAGACGCAAAATGAACTCTTCATGTGGAAAGTAATGACCAATATCCTGTGTTATCCAGAGATTTAATGGCTTAAGACCTTATTCATGAGAAGACACTTGGCCTTCATCCACAGGCTATCCATAGAAGGTGAACCTCTTACAGGCCTTTACTGTCAAATGATTTATGTTTTTGCCGTATTTCTATATATTTTGTGTATAAAAACCTTAAAGTATGAAAAGAATGGAATATAATAATCTATTAATATACCAAGACCTCTTGTCCTAATGTTGTTTAATACATTACATTTCAGAAAGATAACATAATTTTATTAATTGTGCCAAAGTAAACATATTAGTCATGTCTGCACAAGAAATGAACAGAAGAATATGGACCCACAGAGAGACAGCCATGGTTTTTGAATTATAATAAGGCGAGAGAAAAAAAATCTCCTTTCTCTGATTTTGATCTTTCAATGCATCCTCCCGATTGCAGACATAACAAAAAAGGCCATTAATGTTTTTAAACACTGGTCTGAACTAGAAAACACTGTACTAGATTAGTATTATTTGCACAAAGGCAAATTACTTTAAATTTGCTGTTATTTTTTCCTTTGTTCCGGATACATAAAAGCATGTTTCTCTTCTTTGTTAACATACGCCTGTCTAGGCAGAGTGAAGTACATGACAATTGAGTGAAATCCATTATCAAATAGATATAACAGCCTTTTCAGCATGTCTTTACTTGGAGAATGTTCTGTTAGAAAAATGAAGTTAAAAGTCATGTAGGAGTTTATTAAACAAGATGCATTGTCCTTCAGTAATAATGTACATAGTCATACACAGAGACCGTATGCTCCATAGCTGAACTATTATATCAATGTATAGGTCTAGTCACAAGAAATGCCAGAGATTTTATAAAACCCTAATATGATTACTTATTCTTATTGTTTCCAATACTTTAGAACTAAAGTTTAATATTGCTAGAAAAGTTGGAATGCCCAGACAACTTATAGACGTAGCGTGAGGCATGATTGTTACAAGAAAAACTATCCATCTAAAAACAAGATGGAAAAAAATAATTGAACAAGACAACCTTTAGAATGTAAGCTCTCATGGGCAGGGTACCCTCTGCTCTTTGGGCCTGATGTAGAGTTGGATGTAATTTACACTGAAATCGTAATTGTAAATTTCATCCTGTAGAATTCCAATCCAATCTGTAGATCTGTGCGACTCAGTATACTATGCAAATTGCACAAACGCACCTTTTTATCTGCCTTATGTGCCGGTTTGCATGATACACTTAGGTGTATTTACTGTATAGAGACCTGTATTGTTGTATTTGTTTATGCTCATTTGCGCCAAGGTATTATCTGGTTTATCTAGTATTATTGCATTTATGTATTATTACTGTATGTATTTGCTTTGTAATGATGTAACGTTGCTGTACGGCATTGCAGACATGGAGCCTTATAAATAAACGACGACGATGAGATTTTTACAGTTTGGATTATTTGATCAGATATAGTAAAAATTAGACTGCTTTCAGCAACCTGATTTCCAGAAAACTTATTGGCACTATGTTAATGCAATTTTAATATATGAATAAAATACAAAGATAAATATAATTGAAAGTATAATCCATAACTTGATTGGGGAACCATAATCATATGTACATATAATAAAAACATGCATATACAGCGCACATAACATGACATTTAGAAATATAGCTGCTAAATTCACCACGACATACACTGTACTGAATAGACTTTTCATGCTTCATGGCACTTAGGCTTGAAAAGCATTTGATAGCCGAGAATGCAAGAGCTCCATATAATATAATGTGTTGCAGAGCTGAAGAAAGTGTTTTCACAGGCATAAAGAAACTCGAAGTATAGCATACTTCACCAATTAAACAGCATGGGGCACAGTGAGTGTATAAACTTGTGTGGTGGAGGAAATGCACATGTAAATACCTAGACGTCGAGGTAGTAGGGCATCGTTTTATCAGATGTCCCTGATTTAGTTTCGAAGTTACCCCAGTAAAATAAATCATTTTGATTTCCACATTTGTGACTCAGAGCTTGTTGCTGACAGAAAAAAAGTCCATCTGTGTGTTTCTGTCTGGAGATGTAGCAGGCTATATTTCATTTTTAAACACTATTTACCTTAAAATATATATCGGTTATTATTTAAATTTTCTCCTAAGAGTGCAGAAGAAGGTTAGTCAAGAAAGGATAACGTCTTTCAACCATATCATACTAGAATACGTGGTCTGGCTCCACTGTCTCCTGACCCATAGATAGAAACTTAACTCTTTTGATACAGTTTTAATTCATTTATATATAATGTATTTTACGAGGGAAAAATTAATTGAGGGTCACGTCTCACCTTCAAGTACTGTATGTCCTGGTTATGTGCTATATAGTTATAACCATATAACAGACAAAATGTATTAAGCATTACAATTTGAAACATGTTCGTAGAGCTAAATGACAGAAGTTTTGAGTTTCAGACGGGTGTTAGATATAAGTGACTCAGACAGTTCCAAAAGTGGGGAGCCCAGTAAAAAAGTCAGAGCATTCAAATTTCTTATTAAATTTAGGAATCATTAGCAGGTCTCTGAAGTGGTGGTAGTCAGTTTAATGATGCTGACTACCCCTACACGGACTAAGGCGACATGAGAATTCCGAATTCCGCTTTAAGAGGAGTCTCGGTTTCACATGATGTCATCTGGATCTTGGTATGTAATCTTTTTTCAGGTCAGGGTACTCCTTCGGAATCCTCATGTTGCCTTATTCCGTGACGAGGTAGTCAGTACCGTTAATAGGTACTACACCCCTCTGGAGGTAGATTTTAGGTGGAAAGTGCTGTTAGCTGCAGGGGTATGCAGTCTGTTCAGGCAATTGGGTAATGTGTTCAGAAAGTATTTGAAGGAGAAACAGGTAAAGAAAGCTCTTTGTCTAGACTATAGGGACAGCCAGCCTAGATCTGTTATCAGTGATGTGTTTTGCAGTTACACAATAAACCAAAACACAAGAATAACACTTTGCAAGTTTAGCCTTTGCACCAAATAATATAGAAACTATTTTATCAGTGTTAAACACAGTTAAGCTCGGTACACACTATACAAAATTTCTCCTGATGTGATATCCTTAACTATTTTACCAAAGACTGAAAAACATAAAAAGTCCCTATCAGCATGATGATTCATGTGTACACACTAAACACATTTTACATAATTTACCTTCAGGTCTGTGTTCTTTATCTGTCATAACCATTGGCTGAAAAGATTGTGACTCCACACACTCCATAGAGATCACTGCAGAAATGGAGCAACATCATTCCATCACAGAACGGTTTACAAATCAAATAAAATGATACAATGTGATTTGGAATGATAATCGTTCTTCATTGGAGCGTACACACTAATGCGATATCGGGCAGACTGGTTGTTTATCGTGTGATTGACCCGGTAATTGTCTGAAAACCCTGTAGTGTGGTGTATACCTAGCCTTACATTTGAGATATCCAATGTTCCACCTGAGAGATATCAGTTGTAGGATATTTTTAGATCAGAAAAGCTGTGTGTAAACAAGATAGTATCATCTGCATACAGATGGATATAAACCGATTTACAGACTGTTGGTAGGTATTTCTAAACACAGAAAACAGTACTGGCCCCTGGAACATGGCCTTGAAGAAGCCCTCAAGTAACATCTAGGTAGCTAGATTTGGAGCCTGATGAATAGGAATTAAACCACCTTAGTGCATGTGTTTCGATACCTGAATACCAAAGATTACTTATCAGTACTGCGTTATTCACAATGTCAATAGCTTTTGCAACATGTAAGAATAATTTACCAATCAATTTTTCATGTTCCATTCCAGACTGAATTTAGTTATAGAGGGTATTTATGTACATGGGACTTTAGGATTGATTTTAGAAGTTTGATTTTACATACACAATACACTACTGTTTGATCACTAAAGCATCCAGTAGAATACCAGAACAGTAGATTTGGCTAGGAAATGATATATGGATCCAGTCTACCAGTGAGTTATTGAAGGAAGTGTCCTTGTTGGTTGGGAAATTAGTTGATTTTCATTTAGAGATTTCAATTAGATACATAATTTGCATTTTAGGGCCAGTCCAATTCAGATTAAAATCAGCAAGAACCAATAGCTCACTTTTTGTATAGGTAAAACAATGCTACCCAGAAGCTAGATATTATCAGTGAGGTTTTAGGGTGTTATAAATGCCAGAAATAATGATTAGATTAAGAAAGGAAAGACAAACATTCCCAGCTAAGTATTCAAATGTAACTGGAGTACAGGAGCTACTTGACAGTTGAACATTCAAGGAATCCTCCACATAAAATAAGACTCCTTAAGAGCTGACTATCCATGAATGGCAATAGATGCATTACCAATGTCCCGACTATTGGTAATGCCATATTTCTGTAAGAATTATAACTTTAGACTTACACAAAAATATCTGTCAATATCTTACTTTCTCCAGTTTAGGTACCACAATATATTCTTTGGTAGAGTATAAGTGTAGTTTGGAGAGAGGAAGGAGAATAGGCAATTTTTGAGAGCATGGCACTGAGCTGGATAGCGACTTTGGGGTATATTTACTAAACTGCGGGTTTGAAAAGGTGGAGATGTTCCCTATAGCAACCAATCAGATTCTAGTTATCATGTTGTAGAATGCAGTAAATAAATGAGAGGTAGAATCTGATTGGTTGCTATAGGCAACATCTCCAGTTTTTCAGACCCGCAGTTTAGCAAATATACCCCTTTGGGGCAAATCCAAGTTATGCTTTTGGGAAGGACCTCCACTGTGCACAAACATTTCCAAGATTACTGCCACAGATGGGAATGTATTTCAACAAAAGTAAAAATGTCACTTCAAAGTTTTGCCTTCTATGATATATGAAAGTGACATAATATCTGGCACCTGCGAGGATGTGTAAGAATCGGCTCGCTTTGTAGGGTTAAACCAGAAACACTCCCTAAAAGTACAATCTCTACTGCTTGAACTTTTTCCCTCTCCCCCTTTTTGTTTTTCCCCATATTCCATATGCAATGCCCACTCTGGCTGGTTTACTCTTGTTCTGTATTGAAAATGAAAAAGAGACAATTTTCAATATATATATACATCCATAATTAAGAGCTTAATTTTGCACCACCATAATGGCCTCCATCTCGATGTGTAACACATTTTTTAAGTATCTAAATAGGTCAGATTACTGAATACATCACAAAAAATACAATCTGAAGACAAAATGCCAAAATCTAAGCACTTCCATTTATTCTCCATTTTTTTTAGGTGATGAAAATATGAGTGTTTTCACCCCCATTTTTTAATATATTTCATTTTCATTCCTCAGATCAATAACTTGAATAAACAGATTAATATTGCTGTAAATATAATACATTGGGTATGTATGCAAATATATACAGTAATTATGAAGAATTGCTCCTTAATCAGCATTTAATAGTTGGAATTCATAGTTACATCTTAGCGTTAGTAGTTTGCATTAAATATTGAAGAAGACTCTTATTCTTTAACGTTTCACACACTCAGCATTTCATGATTTCCGCTAACCTTTGATGTTATTTGATGTAGGCCATTGTAGAATAAAATGTTTGTTAAGCATTAACAGCCCATTCTTCTGGATTTGGTTGAAAAGCGATCATGTGTAGGAGTAACAAAGTTTTGATATACTTAAACATACACCATCCCTTGAAGTATTTATCTAATGCTACAGTTTGTGTAAATAAGGTGGGGGAAGTTTCCTGTTTATTCTCCGCAAGGTATTATGACCAAGTTCTGTTTGGCAATCTTTATACTTGTTACATGCCTACAATGAAAGGTTTATCTGAGGTTGTATGTCTCACAAATAACTGGCATCATTCAAACTTGCTGGTAGACAGATATGAAAATGAAAATGGGCATGTTATAAAAGACCTACACATTGTAAGTTGAACTGTAGCTTAGGAAAAGACAATCACAGGTACATAGGTATATGTGTACTGGGAACACTAAGGGATATATTTACTAAACTGCAGGCTTGAAAAAGTGGAGATATTGCCTATAGCAACCAATCAGATTCTAGTTATCAATTATTTAGTACATTCTACAAAATGACAGATATAGTGATTGGTTGCTAGAGGTAACATCTACACTTTTTCAAACCTGCAATTTAGTATATATTCCTTTAACAGTCCTTTTTAATGGCTCTGGGTTAGGAATAGTAGGGAAAAGGCTAATTAATTATAATAACTAGCTACATGTCTGAAATATACTAACAACTGTATGTTCATTTTTCCAAATGGCTTTAGGCAAATGAATTGTTGACTGTACTCTAAAGACGTACCTACAAGCTTTTACTCTCCCTCTTACTGGTCACTCTTGTTTTAAAGATTGTGGCTAGTACTGAGAGAAGAAGGGATCTTCCATTGGTGCTGCAACAAATGCACTCAGTAAGTACAGTCAGTACAGTAATTTTATATAGTACTCTTATGCTTCTGTGTGACGGTATACTGGGTCTCACAGGTCTATACAGCAGGCATGGAGCATTTACCTGCAGGGGTTTAAGGAAGGAAGTAGAGATTTTAGGAAAGGAAACACACATTGTCATGATTATTGCACAGGAGTGCTATAAGCATGGATATGTCATGAATGGATACTTTTGCATTCCTTTCCATAAACTGATTTTGATTGGCTGAGCAGCTTTTGACACTCTTTTGGAATTAATTAATCTCTTATTTTGTGGTGGGCATCAAAGGGGAGCAATTTATATTGGATAACAACAAGATTTTCAAATATGAAATATTTGCCTTTAGATTACAAAAAAAAGATCACCTTTAAGAGTTAATAAATTGTTGAACAACAGTTTTGTAAGTTTTTACTTTTTTTTAAAAATAATAATGTCTGCCTTTTGTTTACGTTATCACTTTTTCTAGTATAAAATTATAACTTTTTAGTATAAATTTAGGCATAAGGGCTTAAACACCACTGTGACCTCAATATTTTGCATTAAACTGTTACCCACAGCCCAGGAGTGCTGGGAAGATCAGAATTGCTTTTAAGCACATGTCTGGCAGTCTTTGGCGACGGGACCGTGATGCTCTTTTTGCATACTACTTCCTCCATAGAGGCTCCGGTTTCGCTATGATGGGGTACAGCACCCTGTGGTTTCCACTGTTAGAGTGAGAATCAGTGCAGGCCATCTAGACAGTGGATGTTTTCCTCTGTAGCGGGTGTCAGCTCAGGCTGCCCATTTTTACTTATTCATTTTTTAATTTTTGGCGCTTCATACATTCATTTCAATAGCCCATTAATTTTAATGGTGTTTCTGCATGTAGTGCAAACACTGGAGCCACCATTGAGTGGGCTTTTAAAATAAATATGAAAGCTTTGTGCCACTGCATTCTGAGCGCATTCGAAAACACGTGAACACATTGAGCGCATATCAACAGTAAGTATACAGCATGTGAATAGCATATCTAACACATACACAAAAAGTTATAATGTATAAGTATTTTCCCATGAGGTTTGTATGAGGCAACTAGTCTTAGACTAAATAGTTTAGTACAAATTTTGCACCTAAATATATTGCTAGTAAATGAGCCCTTACAACATGGAATACGAGATAAACTTTTACAGAAATACAGAAGCTTTTCAGCAGTGTCTGGTTATCAACATCTCATCTGTGTACACACTACAGAATTTTCCAACTAATGTGCTATCTATAACGATTTTACAAATGATGGAAAAAAAAAAGTCCCGATCAGCATATGTACACACTATACATGTTTTAAATGCTCTTCATCTGTCATAACCTTCGGCTGAAAAGATCATGATTCTGTAAACTCTATGGATATCCTGATCGTGAGTGCATACACACTGCAGGATTGGAAGGATGTTGTTCCGTAGCCGAACAAGATTTATAGTTCTGCTGAACATTAAAAAAAAAACAGCGATGGTCAGTGCTTTAGAATGACTATCATTCATCGTCTTAGTGTACACACTTATCTCATATTGGGCTGTACGGTCGTTTATAAGGTGATTGGCCCGATAATTAGCTGAAAACACTGTAGTGTGTACCCAATCTAGAAAGAGCTGTTTCAACAGTCAAGAGCGCGCCATAAACAGTGTTTATTTAAGCTTTTAAGCTAGTCTAACTATCGGCTTATTTTACAGTGGTGGAAGTGGGCTGGTATATGGTGGTATGCTATACCACCACTTCTCCTACTGCCTTCATTGTAAAACTATTAAATTCCATTTACTTACGTATGACATACCACCACTTCTAAATTTCCATGTTGACTACTGTACATATACTTCATGAGGAAGTCCTATATAATTAAAGAACGAAACACATTGGGGACTAACTTGACATACTATCCCTCGGTCGTGTGTTGTTATAGATTCCAGAGTGACTAAAACTCCTCATGTTGTTCCAGAGTTCCGCTTGTAAAAACCTAGGTACAGATTAGTTCTCATTTCAAGATTATTGATGTACAATATGTGCAATATTGTTAGAGTTTATTGGAATAAATTCATATATTTTTTAAGTGTACAACACTATGTTTTTTTTAATGATTTTATAGATTTTTGGGTTAATGGAATTTAACACAATATGTACTGAAGGAGGAATTTGAAGTGCAAAAGGATCCTGATTGACAGGAGATATGCACATTTTTTTTTTAATGAACGTTGGTATGTAGGTCTTTTATACATATTTATCACGGGTTAATATTGGTGTGGTCCATTATGAGATTCTGGTGGTGTAAAAGGAAATTGACAGATGATCACTTTTGGAAACGTGTTTATTTCATTACCTACGTGAGGTGTAAACACTGGGGTGTTGTTATACAAGCGATATTGCACTATTGTCGTTTACTTTTTTTTATGCCAATTTTATATGACATTTGTTTGCCTATGGAGTAGAGATATGAGAATAACAGAGGACCATCATCATACAGATGAGCGTGATTTAATATCTTTAAGGTATATAGAACTGAATAAGGCAATTAAGATTGGAAATACTGCACTATGAGGCACATTTTTCGCCTTTTTACTTTTTAGATTTTATATTCCTGGGTGAACAAACAGGAAAAATTATAAAAGAGCAGCCACCCTGACATAGGGAAGTGTGGGGACTAATGAGTTACAACTGTGGAAGAATTAGGACATAATTTTACTGTATAGAAAACTAAGTGCAAAAAGAGGAGCGCGAAGCACCAAGTACTTTTTGGTATACTGTACCAAGTACAGTATACCAAAAAGCCAATTCCTTCGTATGCGCAGAAATTGCTCAGATGTTAAAGATTTTGATAAACATTCAAAGGGACTTTATGAAGTGTTTTTAGAACAGGGTTATCCAGAGGAGTTGGTATTAAAAGCCTGTGCTGAGGCCCGAGACTCAGATAGAGATTATCTCCTCACTATGAGTCCAAAAAAGACCAATATAGATAGATCTTTGGTCTTTATTACTAAATATAATAGTTATGCGAATGATATCAGACGGATCATTACAAAAAATTCTGCCTTATTAGAACTTGATGATTGTGTGGGTCATCTTATTGATAAGGGTAAAAATATCATCTTTAGAAAATCCAAGAATCTTAAAAATAAATTATCTCCAAGCTTCTTTAAAAGCAATTTAGAGGCTAAATCGTTTGTATCTAATCCAGCTTTGGGAAGCTGGCTAACATCTAGACCCAATGGCTTCTATAAATGTGGAAAAAATAAATGTATTACTTGCCTATTTGCTGATCACAAGTGTAAGAATTTTGTTTCTTTTTCAACAAATGAAAACTTTACCATTGAGAAAGTTTTGGACTGTCGTTCTGTCTATGTGATTTATGTTGTAAACTGTAAATGTGGTATCCAGTACGTTGGACGTACTATTCGCACACTTAATGTGCGCTTTTTAGAACATCGGCGTAACATTCTAAAAGATATTAAATCCCACAGTTTATCGTTACATATTAATGAATGCCAAAAAGGTAAATTAGAGGGTCTAAAAGTTCGAGCAATCGAACAGATTGATTTAACCATCAGAGGAGGTGATCGTTTCAATAAGCTTTGTAAACGTGAAGCCTTTTGGATCTTCAGACTAAAAACACTGTTACCATTTGGACTAAACGACAGTATTGAACTTAACAACATATGTTAGTTCTAGGGGCTGTACTGATTGTGTTTAATATTTGGATGTTCTTGTAACCTCATGCGTGTTCTTCTATCTATATAGGTGATTCACCATACTTTTCTCTATATAATTTGTTAGTCCTATTGAAGATAAAGGGATGTTGATCTTTTCTTACGATAAAGATAATATCTGTCCCATATAGGGATGAGTATATCTATAATTCGATATATCTGAAGTTTAATAAACAATTAACGAGACCATTATATGGTCCTATAGAATTCCAGTTTGGGTTTCTGATTAGTTTTATCTGTGGATCATGTTGGGAGTTTTTGTATGCATATCTGATATCTGGGAACAAGTTCCCAATATATGTGCTCAAGTAGGAAGTTTTTTAATTTAATTTATATATTTATTATTTTTTTATTTTTCATTGGTTAGGTTTAATTTAGCGAAGATCTGTCACCCATATTTGTATTATTATCATTTAATTTTATTTTATTTATATGGTTAAGCATTTTATCTTACTTTGGCTGCCTTTGACTTTATTATCCGGACTTTAATAAATTACAGCCTCCAGCGCTGATTGACAGCTTGCTGGTTGGTTCTGGAGGATCACTGACGATCATGTGACTCCAAGTTCGGAGTACGGTTATCTCCGAATAACTAATAATGTTTGACAGCCTGTCGGCTATCTCCGGAGGATCACTGCTGATCATATGACATAAAAAATGTAGAGTTCGGATATCTCCGTAAATAACTACGAATTCAGCAGGATATTTCCGGATAAATGCCGATCATGTGATAAACCTCATGTGACCTCTTGGAGTTATTCAAATTAGCTTGGCCGGATCTTGTCAGTATACTGGCCCCTGATAGATGGATGCTGACCATGTGATTGATTCCATATGATTTTGTTTGGATATTTAAATCAGTTTGGCCGGATCTTGCCATTATACTTACCTCTGATGAAGCGGCGGACCGCCGGGAAACGCGTTAGGACTGTTATATGCTGATTCTCTATCAAGCGCTGGCCAGCTATTCCTAGCAAGCTATTTTTTGATATCTGCTGAGATTCTCTTCCGTTGACTGCTTTCTATTCATTGGAGTGACCACCAACATCGGAAGTTCGGGACTTATGTATCTACATAGGAGAGCTAAGTAAATTTACGTGTTCATTTTTGGTGCCAAGAAATATTCATTAGTACTCTGGCACATTTATACTATCAAGGAATATGCCAATTCAAAATCTGACAAGCCAATGTTGTCAAATATAAAAGCAATAAGAAATATTGAAATAATCTATCTTTTATCTGGTGCCCGAACTGCACCTTGCGGCGGATCCTTTATTATTATATGTTTGGATTCCAAATTGAGCCCGCAAAGGAAATGATTATTATAAATTGCTAAATGGATTGGTATTAAGAAAAGTTTGAATGGTGGCTTCTCTTTTTGGAACACAAGTAATCCATACCATTCTCTAAAAATAGCTCCAAAGGAACAATTCTATCTCACAAAGCAGCCCGCGGATTGGATCTCATTAGTGGTATTTTATTATCAATATTTTTTACATATGGTACCATATGTTAACTATATCTTGGCCATAGCTTGATTGTATTTCTAAGATAAGTTTGCTTTTGTACAGCTGTTTGATATATTTAGCATTTGGTTATAGGCTTAATCCATTTTAATATTTGTTTATTTTTGGAATAAATTTTTATTTAAGTACTTGGTGCTTCGCGCTACTCTTTTTGCACTTAGTTTTCTATATATTGACAGAGCCAGAATCTGTCCTAGAAGAGCAGCAGCCCAAGTTTCATCTAAGGTGATTGCAGCGCCCTGCAGTTGTTTTTTGTTTTGTATTTTACTGTATAGACCTTTTTATGTATTGGATTGTGCAAATTAGTATAATTTGAGAACCAATTGCTTGTGTCTTGTTAAAAAACAAATATATATATATATATACATACAATATCGAAAAATAGACAGCATTCTGATTTTTGTTTTTTTTAAGTAGTTTTTTACTTTATCCAAAAGGCAAGAAATCTATTATTATTATTATTATTATTATCGTTTATTTGTTAGGCGCCACAAGGTTTCCGCAGCGCCGTACATGGTACAAACAGTAGACTATACAGGGTAAAACAGTACAGAACAATAATCTATACGTAATAGCAATAAGCTGCACAAGTCAACAGTATGCTACACTGATACCAAGTCGATGTTTCAGGGGACATTCTTTCATCAAGACTAATCAGGAGATAGTCATACTTGAAAAATACTCATGAATCTATAAATGTTTAATTCAACTTGTTCTAAAGTAGTTTACAACTTACCTAAACGGCCTCTAAAGCTTTGACAAACACGCACATAAAGAAAGATTAATGTATTGCCATTCGTTGGCTACAAGTAGAACAGTAGCAGCTGTAATGTTTACTTTTATATTTCATTCTTAACTTTACTTCTGTAAATCACCTATGTACTTCAACAGTACTCCCCTGCTAGTATTTGCACAGTTTACTATTTCAAAGTCTGCCTTTTCCCTATAGATGAAACTCACAGGACATTAATAAAACGTACAGCTTTTTAAATGTATATGTAATATGCTTTCAGTAAGGTTAAAAATGATGAATTCCAATATTTGGCTGATGGAGATTCCTGGATAATCAGTGCATAGAAATGCAGAGCATCCAAGTAGTGATTTTCGACTGGTTTTGCAATATATTTCCACTTCCACTGAAGATAATTGCCACTCAGAGCCATAACTAGACATTTTAGCCCTAGGGCGAAATAGAAATCTGACACCTCCTTACCCTCAAGTTTAACCAAATTAACCTAAAATATTAATTTCCCTTTGCCCCTTCAGCTTTGCTCCCTGGGTGGCCACCCCTCTCACACTGTCTAGTTATGGCTCTGTTGCTACTGTATTGGTTATCAAGGAATCTCCATCAGCCTAATGTTGGAATGCATTGTTGCAATATTATTTTTAAAGCTATACTTTTATTAATATGATTATTTCTGTGTTTTCATCTATTCTCCAAGCGACTCCGTGTTCCATCCACTCCTGCTTGTGATCTGCAGACATACAAACTCTTAGCATCATTTTTGTATCCTACTTCAGTGAAAAACCAGCGAGCTGCCAATCCCTTTATACCTGATCCCAAGGTTCTCTGCTTACATTGTTTTGTTTGCATCCATTGTAATAGCTACAGTGGTGTGATTTTTCACGCTATCAGTCCTTTTCACAAGCTACCTCAATGCTTCTCTTCATTTTCCCCGATTAGTTCCTATCATGGGTGCTTGTGTCAGCTATGTATTAAATGAGGAATCTTTAGCTAAATGTCCCATTAGAACAAGCAACATTTCACAACAGTGCAGGAAACAGAAAAAAATACAATTTTGACTACAGATACAACATAAAGCTTAGTATGAAAATACTACAATGGGACAATACATAAGACTTATGTACCAACTCATATAAAGTTATTTCTAAAAATCTATGTACTGTATGTATTCATTCCTTTACTATTGTTATTGTTTATATTATTATTATCATTTATTTTTACATGTGTACTCAGCAATATATAAAAATGACACAAGAGTATCATTGCAAATTATATCCCTCCAACAATGTAATATTGAACCCAGTAATATGATTATAAGTGCATGCCCATTTCATTGAAAGCGATCTGCTTTGTTGTATATCAACAAAATGAACAAAGACATTTTTATAATTGATCTTTAATCGCTCGAGTAATAGGATTTTCTTTGTCAACTGATACATCAAAAGAAACATAATCTTAAACTGACCACAATTCCACTAAGAATAGACTACATCTCTTGGCACTAAGGACTAGAGACCTCAGGAATAATATAATCCCCAGATATAAAAACCAAGAGGTCAGGTAGTTACTTAGTGTGCTGTAACGACCCTAAAGTGGAGTTTTAAATCCAATTAAACATTTCCTGCTGGCAGTAACGCTTAGTCTATAGTATTTGCATCAAAAGGTACTAAAATATGCAAACATATAGTCACGTCAGAAGAAAAATGTGTACTCTTCTTTTTCTTACTAATCTCATAATTGTGTGAGGCTAGCACTTTAACGCTGAATAGGAGAATTGGAAACATGGTACAAAATATTAGAATTCAAATGAACCAATAAATATATATTAATATATATCAGCAGGACTCACAAGTATTCCATTAAAGTAGAAAACTAGAAAGGATTTAGATTAATTTGGTAAGAAGGCAGGTCAGAGCATTTACAACAGTGGTATAGAAATGTATAGAGATGCAAAATTTTTTCGAGAGAGCTGAATTTGTACAAAATGCTGACTCTGACTGTCACAGCCGTGCTTTGGCTAAATCCAGTGGAGAGATAGGAGGTTTTTCTAATTTGCTTTCCCTCTATTTTAATAATAGCTGTGCATAAGTAATTTATGAAAGGCCAACCAGGCAGTGGGCAACAGAAAATTAAACTCATTTTTATCTGAAAGCAGGTGGATTTCTATATATCATTAACATGCATAGAATTTCCACAATGTTATTTCTCATACTGATGGAATGTAACCAAATAATATGAGTTTTTTGCTTATGCACGAGTGAAATTTTTAGATAAAAGTGCCAGCCCCAATGGCAATTTTCTGCAAAACGAAAACTAATTCTCTGAATCTTCTTATTACTGGAAATACTCATTTGCCTTGCATTGGAGACTGACATAAGTGACTTTAGGATTTTACTAACAGATTAGATGAGATGGGAAGCCTCCTGTAATATCATTAGAGAATGGAACAGCCCAAGTAGAATCTGAGCCGTTTATTAAGGCAGCCAGACCACGCAAACGGTTTTCATCTTAACTTCCCAGCTATTTCCCCTCCCGCCCCCCCCCCCCCTCTTTAACATTTGCAAAACTGCATTAAAATATATATTTTGGATTAAATCAGCAAACTAATGCAAACGTTTGCAGAAAAGCCACACATTGTCAAATAGATCCAATTTTCCCTCTTAATGTTTAAGCAAAACTGTTAAAAAATAATTACAGCAAAGAGACATTATTATGTCATTTACTTTTATGGCAGAATATGTTTTATGTATATTACCAAATTATTGCTCAGATTTCTGTTCTATGTACATGAATTTTGTTTCTCTATTTTAGCAATCATAGAGAGTTGTATTAATATGACCAGAATAGAACACACAAACCTGTATATAATATTGAGAAAATAAGTTTATACTTTGAAAGGTTAAAATGCAATTCATCATTTGAAGGTCTCTCTACAGAAGAAAGAATAAGGGTCATTTGTTGAAGGACTCTTATGTAGCTTTGTGTTCAACTGTGTTTTACTTTTCTTATGTATCTTAGTGTTAAACTGCTTTAAACCAAAATGTAACATTCAATGTATTTAGTTAGAATAGATGTGGATATAAGATCTTTTTGTGGCACCACAGGAACAGCACTAAAGGTGGTATTGTATTCACACCAGTGGCGGATCCAGGGGCGATCGCCCCCCCTAGCAGGGGCTTGCTGCCGGCGACTGCACACTATGTGCAGGTCCGTTTGCAGTGACAGTGTGCTGCCCGGCTGCTCTGATTGTGTTTTAAACACAATCAGAGCATCCGGGGCTAAAGCTGTGCGGCAGGAATTAGGTGGCGCAAGCGCTAGCTAGCTGCAGGAACTGCTCGCAGCTCAGTAGGGTATTAAGAGTGGGACGCAACTGAGGTTGCTTGCAACTCATAATACCCTACCAAGCTGCGGCACACTCCCACTTCTACACTCCTTACACTTTGCGTCCGACTCTAAATGAGGTCCTTAATGTATTATTATAAGATGTATTTGTTTATTTATTTGTTTTAATATAAATGGGTATATTTATCATAGGGCGAAAAGCTCTATGGCTTGAGAATAGGGGTGTTTTCACCCACGATACGGCTTGACATATACACCGAGGGGATACTTCTGTAAGCCTACATAACAAGCACTGCAGCAGTACACTTACACTGCAGGATGGTGATAACCTAAGGAAATGAATGAAAAAGGCTTTATTATGTGAACAATGCATTTTTAATGATTAATCATTTTAAAATATTTATTTTTTTACATATTTTCTTCTATTTTTTAACAATTCTTTTTTTCTTGTAAGTAGAACTGAAAGCCCATGTCTGGGTTAGAGAAACTGCTAGCCAGGATCTCTGATTGACCCGGCAAGCAGTAAGTTAACCCTTACTGCTCAGTACCAATATTACTGAAGCAGCTGGGTATTGCAGCTGTCTCACAGTGAGATTGTAATGATAAATTGGGGTGATAATAGGGTTTTTTTATCTATGCAAATAAACAGATATTCAACATTATAGCTGCATTGTCTTAAATAGGCCCCATAGTATGATATAAAAACTCTGCTGTCTATGTTATTGGAAAATGATGAAAAGAATATAATATTCCTGCACAAATATTATATTGCAGAGATAATGATGAAACCAGCTTACTCACATATTAACCAATGTTGTTTTTCAGTTTCCTGCTTATTGTTAGCTCTGTTTGTTGTGACTGTGACAGTACAACTAATTTTAACAGATGTGCTGTAAATTACGCAGCATTCTCTTCTACCTAGAAATTAGCATCAAATGTTTGGTCTGCACAAATTTCAGTGTATTCAATTCACGAAGGTCATATTGAAAATATACTTCGGAAATGAGAACAAAACTGTATTGTAAAACACAGATTACTCTTAATACATATTTTTTGTTGTAATCAATCAGTAGTAAGATTTGCAAATCGATTAGTTTCAATCGATAGGCCCAATATGACGAACCGCCCCACAAACTAAACCATAAGACATTTGCTAATTTCAACTTCTATTGAACTGTGCTAGGGCATCTTTTTAAAGCAAACACACATAAAAAATACTGTTTTGTATGTTCAGACTCAAGGTGCATGTCTGTCAGCCAATCAGGATGAACCTTCTTGTAGATGACCCAGCAACGCTACTTCTATACCAAGGACATATTGGACCTCATTAAGAGTCGAACGCAAAGTCCGTTTTAGACGCATCTAACCAAAAAACACTATCACGCATGTGCAGAAAGCACCAAATCCGCCTGCATCTTAGACACAATTAACACTTGCGACAGCTTGCAACTCACTACAAGAGAATGGGAGGAACACGGATTTGTGAAGGCGTGACCATGTAAATACATCCTAGTCGCAGTGAGGCGTAGACGCAACACACGTCAAAATAGGGCTAAAGCTGTGCGGCAGGAATTAGGTGGCGCAAGCGTTAGCTAGCTGCAGGAACTGCTCGCAGCTCGGTAGGGTTTTAAGAGTGGGACGCAACTGGGGTTGCTTGCCACTCGTAATACCCTACCAAGCTGCGGCACACTCCCACTCCCACACTTCTTACACAGACTTTGCGTCCGACTCTAAATGAGGTCCATTGTGCTTACATTGTATTTAAAATTTGCAGGATTGAGTAGCTTTAAAACAGGCCTTTAAAGTTAATATGTGCATGCAACTTGGATTCCTTTCCTAACCTGATGCAGGTTAACAACTAAACTACTAGGTGTCCAGATGAGCAGAATTTGTGAAGCACTTGACAAGTGAACAGCAGGCAGTCAAGTCTCACACGTGCACAGTAGAAGGTGCTGCAAGAAATTTGAAAGTAAATGTATATACAAACTTCTTCAAATCAGTTCTACATTTTCAGGATAGTTGTTCCAGGCAACCCCAAATAGCATGGAATTCATTATAATAGGTTTGGCACAAATATAAAATATACTCTAAGCCAAGCTTTAAGTAGATTAAAAACATTTAATATAGAGTGTTATCATAATATTCAGAGCATCCAAATTGCAGACTTCTGTCAGCCATTTTCAAGCATGTTTCTGAAGATCATCGTTAATTCTGCTGATTTATGGTAATGCTGCAGCACTATCACGTGGACCATCAGACGCCACTAACAAGCTTAGCATAAGCTAGCACTGAAATGGGTTGAGGTTTAAATTTCTGCCACAATTATAAAGCAGAGGAGAAGAAATCCCACTTCAGCAAAATAATAAAGTGCTTCTCTATACAAGTCCACATTAAACTCAGCAGCTGTGTTCTTAACCGCTTATTGCCCAAATTGAACCAAACAAAAACTCTGGGCCCCATTTGCAAAACAGCCAAGGCACAACACACAACCCTCTTCACCGCGGAGCGTAGGTTTATGGAGCAACATGGCGTCATTTGCGGAGGAACAAAAGATTGCACCCGTGGGCGGAGTTGAGCACAGTGAGTGCTTTCCTTGCCGAGTACAGAGTACGTGCTCCTAGTTTTGCAGAGTAGTATCAAAATGAGATTTCTTTTTGCAGAACAAGATTATAAAAATGAGATAATAGGATGGAGATTTTAGGGGAGTTCCTTCCCATGTGAGGGGTGAATAGCCATTTCCACTCTGCAGTTTGTGCATTCCAGTCTAAGCATGCTCTCCCCAAAGTAAAACAAAAGTATTCTGATGTCTCCTCATGCTATTAATTGAAGCTGTACATGAATCTATGTTGAGCAGTTCTTGTAGGTTGGACTTTTAATGTGATTTTGACACTTTTTGACAATACTCCTCTTCAGATTTTTCTGCCTGCAGACTTAGGCTCACTTCTAGTTGTGGAAGCTTTTCCTAAGAACATAAAGTAAATATATACCTGGATGTGTGGCGGATTACCTAGGTCAGTAACAGGGGACCTGACAGAAGTGGCACACAACATTACCAGTAATCTCAGTAATACGTTAAACAAAACATTTAATCAAAGATAAAGACACCTCTCTCTAATAACATATCAGCAAGTATGTTAATGTAAGATAAACAAATCTGACAATAAAGCAGGAAGGAGCTGGGGCCACAGGTGAAGGCTCAGAGTGCCGCATGTGTTTCTAGGGCTGTCTGTTGCCCATATTGTACAGGTGAGGTGGTTGGACTGAAGGTACAATAGTGAGGGAAGTATTAAGGATGTAATGATGAAACCACAAAGGTACCAGAGTGTAATTAGGGTGCAGGCTGCCCTAGGCCAATCCGCTCGTATTTCTTGCACCCGTTGGTTGTATTACTGACATGGATATGTAAGATTTTGAATTTACTAAGACCCTGGAATAAGTATTATATTACCATCTGAAATATATTGGTGACTAAAACCTTCCCTAATTTATATCTACACCTGCAGCGTCAGATCTCCATTACAAACGCTAGGGTTGATTCTCATCAGAATGTTTTATGTCTATTTTCCCAAAACATAAGGAATTCTACTTACCTTGTATATACTTTTAGCCATTTGTGATAGTTAACCTGCTTGATCTTTTCGTTGTAAAACAACTTATATACTGTATATATTGGGGTTTATGTATTTTATACATGCGTTGCTGTTTTGAGTATATAATGCTACTCTATGGATATACTTAGTAACACTATTCATCTCGGCAACATTCGTTATATATTTATGATACAAGATTGATCTGTATCTTACTGTCACTGCTTTTAATTTATTTTATATCTGTTATTATTATTGAATATATTTTTATAGAAGGTACAGCTTTATCAGTGATGCTTATTTTTCCTAGTGATAGTGTGGTTTTTAACCAATTAATTTGGCAGTGTTATATATTTTTTGCTCCCACAATAGTCACTAGTGCGCTTTCTATTTTATTTTGCTTTTTTGCATGATAGGGATTTCCATGTCCCAGTGTGAGAGCAGCAGCAAAGTGACTTTTTAGGTACTTTGAATTGTTTTTCCTTTTATTATAATATATACTCTTTGATCAATATATACCAATAATAGCCATATACTTTAACACCCTTTAGGTTAAATATTTGAAGCGTTTGTAAAAACAGAACTGTATAGTGGAACAAATGAATTAACTAGTGGACCCAACCCGATGCTGAGTAGCACATGCTGTTACGAAAGGGGAAGGAGGGATTTTTTCCCTTATTTATATATTTATTTATTTTTACACAATCTGACAGGCTAGATAGTTAAAAAAGAAGTGAAGGTGAAGGAAGCTGTCACGCCTGTGCCTGTCATTGTCCTTGTCTGTCCTACTTGATTATCCTCAAGCACCTGCCTGAGGATGGCTCATTGGGATAGATTTACTGAAGCTTCTAAAAAGAAAAGTGAAGGTGTTGCCCATAGCAACCAGAGTTTAGCTTTCATTTTCTGGAATGTATTAGATAAATGTAAAGTTAGAATCTGTTTGGCTGCACCATGGGAATACATTAAGATTAAAACTCTGCTACAAGTTTCTTTCATGTTTTCTTTTTACTTTGGAGAACAACTAGTCTCTCATATATTAAAACTAATTTCAGTTTATGCCCCTGGCTTTCAAATATTTCTCCCTGAAAAAATTTGCATCCTAGGCTGTAGCCTAGTCAGCCTACTGGGTAACCAGGTCTTGACTTGATGTTCACTGACTGCCGTGTTTTGGTTTTGGATCTGGATTAACTTTGTATTTTGGTTTTGGTTTTGACAAAATCACCCTTGTGTGTTTTGGTTTTGGATCCCTATTTTTTTTCTAAAATCCCTATTTGTTTCTAAAATCACATAATTTGGCTCTCTGTTTGTTCCTACATTATTATTAACCTCAATAACATTAATTTCCAGTAATTTCCAGTCAATTTTTGTCAAGTGACAAGAACACTGAGCAATGGCACTGGAGACTGGAGAGGGACAAAAACACCGCTACCCCTGTTTCTGTGTGAGCAATGGCACTGACCAATGGCACTGGGGAATGGAGAGTGACAAGAACACTGCTACCCCTCTTGTTTCTGTGTGAGCAATGGTGTTTGATCTCCTGGGGAGGAAGGTACTTATGGAATCCAAATCCTGCGAGATCCGACAACGCAATGATAAATTTTTGCCTTGTTGCAGATTCCAGGACACGCAAATGTACCGAGCCGGCTCGTGAGCCTACTTGGATCCCCTAAGTTCGGGTGGGCTCGGGTTTCAGAAACCCAAACCAGAGCATCTCTAGTCTTGACAGGTACTCTGCAATTATCAATATGCCAATGGTGAGTCCTTGGTGACAAAATGCTGCTATTTTTTCCTTCAGAAGGTAGTTCTTGCTGCTTGCTGGCTTGAAAAGCATACATAAATTTCAACCAGGCACATTGGGAACAAACTTCCTGAGAAACCTATTATCTCCTAAAAGATAAGCATCTTAAGATTCCCCTTTTGCCATACCTAAAATAATGCATACAGCAGGATTGAAGATCTATTTTTTGTTGTTGTGTGCTAGTGGCCTTTACTCTTAGGCGCTCTAACTATAAAATTTGATTTGTTTTTTCCAACCCATGTGGGTAAATTCACTAAAAAGCATTTTTTTTTGGCGTTTTTCAAATTACCACACATAGCCAGCAGTTTTCATCCCCAAACTGCAGGAATTTACTGTCCTGCGGTTTGGTGGGTGATATATGTTGCATTTTGTCAAACCCTAATCTCATGCAAACCTATAAAAGCTAGGGTAAAATAAATACAGCCCCCCTCTCCCCTTCTGTACCAGCCCATGCTACTCAGCATTGGGCTGGGTCCTCTTGGGGTCGGTGTGACCAAACCATCGGGCCCCTGCACCTAGAGATGTCCGGCTCAGTACCAGTGGGCTACTTCTGGTACTCCTGACCGGTGGGTAAAAGGGTAAAAATATTAAATTGTATTGTATTAAATCATGCATCTGAGACCGGTTATGATTGGCTGCCTGTTTATTAAGTAGGCGGTCTTAAATCATTTGAAGGCGGGAGCAGTCCACTTTGTGTATGAGGTTTATTGATTTTTTTCCCTTATGGATTATGTCGCACGAAGATAAGAAGAAGAATCTAGGTGGGTATTTAGTATGGACACCGCACTACAGAAAATATTAAATTTACAATAATATTATAAATAATAATGGGGCTATTGTAATTATAAAATTCTATTAATTATGGGACACATATATTTATATTAATAAGGGGCCACACTTGCTGTCTATATTTCTAAAAGTAAGGGGGCACACTTATATATTTATATTAATAAGGGGGCACGATTTTATTTTCATTACACTAAGGCCTTACAATGAGTTTGTTTTTTTCCCTGGGGGAGCAACACTAGTATTAGTACCAGGAGGAGCTCAGTGCTACTTAGCACTGACCAGACATATATTTTATGCGATCAGGCCCCTCCTCCCGTAGAGGACCCAACCCGATGCTGAGTAGCACATGCTGTTTGAGAAGGGTGGAAAGGGAGGAAGGGATTTTTTACATTCTTTATATACTTATTTATACACGGTCTGACAGACAAGATAGATAGTGAGTTTATCTCACTCAACCACCTTTTTCCAGCAGGATTTTCGTAAGTTTGTCAAACTGCATCTTGATAAATTTAACAGTTTGTGTTCTTACCATGCAAATGTGGCACTTTGAAAACCAGCGTTTTTTCAGCGGTTTGACTTTTACTAAATTGGACAGTTCTTAAGCCGACAACAAAATATCTGGAAAATCGTTGTTTTAACCAACCAAGACCATACATTGGTAAAATTCCACCTTGGTTTTTGCTTATTTATCATTAAAACATATAAGGCTACCGAAACATATAGGGCTTTATGTACAAATGGTCTGTTCACTGACCTCCGCCACCAAAGGCAAGAAATTGTGCATAAGGCTGCATGTTAGTGATTAATTACACAATTCTCACGTCTGAATACCCTCATTCTGCCCTGACTCCTCCACTAGATGTCAAACATTTTGCTAAAGACACACTGTTGAAACGTGCTGGTGGAGGATCCTGGAGTGTGGCATTGGACCTTCTGTATGGAGAAGTGTTTGGCTATCAAGAAACTTTCCCAGGAAAGTCATTTTATAAATAACTTCAGTTTCTCTTTTTTCTAGTAAAGGACTATGCACACCACAGGTGCAAATTTAGTTATTTTATTACATTTTATAATGTAAGTGTTCCCTTGTAATTCATAAATTTTATATGATTAAAGGATAGTGTACTAGGGTTGTGGTTAGCTGTATTTTTTTTGTATTTCTGAGGAACATTATTTTCTATCTGAACATCTCAGTTTCTGGAGAATATAGGATGTTTCATGCTCACATCCACATGGATTATTTGTAAGTGCAGTTGTAAGTTTATTTAGGAGCGGTGGCCACTGGTTATATGGGCTACACATGTGTCTTTCATCTTTGATTGCTTTGAGTATGTCATATGCCGGACTTTCGGGGTTCCCAGCCTATCTGACCCTCCGTGACCGCTCCATGTGGCTTCTCCCGGCGCCCATGTTCCTTGCGGGTCTGCGCATGTGCGGACCCATTCATTCTTTATCCCTTCCGCTTTCCTCTCATTGGAAGTGACTCCCTGTATCTCAAAGTATATCAGTACGCAGACTATCGCACCGTGTATATCATCTCCACTATCCAGTGGTAATACTCCACAGACCATCGCATCCCATGTCTCCAAACCTCCAAGTGTATCAGTCTGCAGACTATCACATCTTATGTATCATCTCCACTATCCAGTGGTAACACTTCACAGACCATTGCATCCTGTGTCTCCTAACCTCCAAGTGTATCAGTCCGCAGACTATCACATCTTATGTATCATCTCCACTATCCAGTGGTAACACTTCACAGACCATTACATCCTGTGTCTCCAAACCTCCAAGTGTATTGGTCCGCAGACTATCACTCCTAATTAATCATCACCACTATTCAGTGGCATTGCTACAAACCTTTGCTTCCAGTACTTCCATCATCTCAGTGGTACCACTACACAGAATTTGTTCTTTGAGTTACCGCTCTGCCCAGCCTTGCTCCTGCAACGTCTCTAAACTACTTCCAAGCTACTCCATTCTCCAAGGACTTGTCGGGTACTCACCTAGAGGGCTGCGACGTGCGGTGAAGAGGCTGCGAAGTCCAAATCTCCTTGGGGGGATAACTGGCAAAAGCCATCTGCACTGTTAGACTCTGTGCCTCTTGGAAGAGTAGCAACAAACCCAACAGACCATGAGGATCCAACTAATCCCATAGGAAACATGACAGAGCACTGGAAAACACAGGATTTGGAGGAAGAATACTCATTGTAGGTTGGTGGCTCAGTGGTTAGCATCTCTACCTCATAGCACTAGGTAATGAGTTTGATTCCCAACCAGCACCTTATCTGTGTGGAGTTTATATGTCCTCCCACTAATTGCGTGGCTTTCCTCCAGGTGCTTTGGCTTCTCCCACATTCCAAAAACATTCTGGTAAGTTAATTGACTGCTGTCAAAATTAACCCTAGTCTGTGTATGTACTGATTGTCTGCCGTATGTTAGGAAATTTAGACTATAAGTTCCATAAGACTATAAGACTGATGTGAATGATGATGATTATGATGATGGTCATGCATGAAGAACATCGACTGCTATCTGAATATTTCTGTTTATGCTGAAGGATTTTAAAGTTTCACATTTGGATCACATAAATGTTTTGTAAGGGCATTTCTATTTGGGAGTGGTGGTCACCAGTCATATGGGCTACACATGTGTTATTTATATTTGTTTGCTTTGAGCATTGAAAACCACCAATGGATTGAAGGATGAATACTTATTTTGGGTTGTATATACATGCATTATATCTATATAAAGGAAGAATCGGCGCATTACCTTCATATATGGGTTTGTACCTACTGTCTACACTATGAGCCTGATTTATCTTCGAATGTAACCGTCACACAAGTTGCGTTTTTAAAACAAACAGGGAACTTGACAATACATGCGGTCGTATTCAAATACAAGTTGATCTCAAAATATGTTTCCATTTGTACCTTGGTATAAGTATGCCCTGCCTACTCAGTACTTGTCATATGTTAACAGTCAGAACAGACTGCAGGATACGCACATGCATATGTGCAATATAAAGTACCTTCAGAATGCATGCAAAAAAAATGCTGTAAAATAAATCATCTACTCATAACACTATAATCATTAATAGAAATATTTTTTTTTTACATTAAATACATAAATCAGGATGTTCTTAATGTGTATTGTACATACAATCCATTTTATAATTTCTCTTCCTTCTGCGGTTTTTAATATAAATTCTATGCTGTGTCAGTCATCACTATCAGTCAGCACTTTCTACAGCCCAGTAGCTGGTACAAATGATACGGGGAAAAAACACCTACTTAAGAGAAACACAAAACCTGAATTGACATTCATGCACAGAGCTATTTCACACAAGATATGACATGAAGATGAATCAGCTCCAATATGTGTTTTTTTTTAGCATTCAAGTGTTTTGGGAAAAGCAAGGATTAACAGAGGAACAACTAACATTGTTGGAATCATGTATGGACTTTCATGGAGGACTCGGACTTTAGGACACAACATAGAGTTGTATAGTTCCAATATTTTCACATTCTATTGTAAATTGTTGTTACTTTGGGGTTAGAGTGACACTCTGTGATATGCTTGGGCAGCTTTAGAGGAGTTCCTACAAAGGTTTCTTTATATCAATTTACTACTGAAGTACCCGGCATTGCCTGGGTTTAAATCTTCAAGTTATTAAGTTATCAATGAGTTGGATGTAACTGTCAAACTTTTAAAAATAATTAGCAGCTTAGCAGCTCTTCCAAATTACACCCATGAGGTGGCTGCCCAGTGTCCTTTTTGTTTTTATATTAAATGTCATTCAAATCCATCCAGTGGAAGGCACAGAACAGGCTCCCCGGGTCAAAGTTCTGCCCAGCGTACACCATCGGTAGGTCTGACTTTGACCTCAACCCACCTAATATGTCTTCCGGGACCCAATGTTACCAGTCTGTGACGTTTTCATCCTAATACATCCAGTGGAAGGCTCAGAACAGGCTTCTCGGGTTAAAGTTCTGCCCAGCGTACACCAACGGGAGGTCCAACTGGGACCCGGACCCCACTAAAACCTCGCCAGAACAAAACTGGACCAACTTAATATTGATTTAATCTCAATCGTGCAGGGGTGTCCAAATGCTTGCTCAGAACAGGCTCCCTGGGTCAAAGTTTTGTCCTACGTACACCAAGTTCAGGTCCGATCAGGACCCAAACCCCCCTAAAATCTGGCCTAAAACCTGTCTAGGATCTAACTTGACCACCTTGCGCTGGTTTAATTCCAATTGGTCCAGGAGTGTCCAAATGCATAACTGGACAGGCAAACAAACAGACCAATGAATTTTATATATAATGCAAATTGTCCTCCCCCTTTAGTTACAAGTTTTCACTCTAAGTACAGGACATCATTTCTACAACTCTATGTCAGCTGGCAGCCAAACTTGTTTGTCAATTAAATGACACATGAGCAGCTACAAGTACACCTGTAACCTACACTCAGTCGTAATTGTGGTAATTTTGTGGGTTGAACCAAAATTTATGGGAATGCAGCCTACGGATTCACTAGGAACCAGTGTCTTGTGCCAAATCTGAACAGCCCTGGTTTCGTTTATCCACAGTTCATATGAGCAATAACTGAAAAAAAAATAAATGGGAGTCTGGGTGTTTTTTTCCAAGGCGAAGTATTCTGGCTTCAAATATTCTTCTAGTCATCAGAAAGGGGTATGTTATTCTTGTATAATAGTCTGTCTATATATTATAGAGCAACATTCGCATTATTTGGCAATGTACATTCTGAGCATGTTGCAAGGGGGGAAATTAATGAAACTATTTTCAATATTCTTTTGGGGGTGTTTAATATTTGGAAGCATGTTAAGTTATTCTGTCTATACATTCTGTGTACTGTAGCTTAGCACTGCAGTTAATTAGCACAAGAGATGTACTGTATCTTATTATCTCCTTGTACTTGGGTCCTTAGAAGATGCAGGCAGTTTGCTGCTAATGCAAGTCCAGTAACCCTTCTGAAGCAAGGGGTGAGCGCTACATGTGTTAAATCCCTTGCTCCACATAACACAGCTTCCTCTCCAATATGTCATTCTCACACCTCCAAACTCAGCACCAAACAAACATGAAAATCTGCTACTGTTCTCCCCATGCACTCCATTTTCTTCCAATCTGAGAGCCATTTGTGAGTATAATTGAAAATTAGCAGTGCAGCTGTTTGAAGAGAGTAATTTATCACGGCACATTGTTCACTCCTGACACTTTAGCCCTGGCTCTAACAAGGCAGTGGTTGCTGGGGGTTGAGCTACAGAAAGTGATTCGGCTGCAATGCTGCGTTTCCCCTGCTTTGTTGCTAATTGTAGCCTCTTTTTCTTCATTGAATTGGGAGTTGAGTAAAAGAGCTTGTTTGCTCTGTACAGCCAGGCTGCCAGGACTGCTTGGGCTATTATCACAAGATACTCTTGATCTTTTGAAAAGCAGGAAATAGAATTTTTCTCCAACAGGGAAAGTAATTTGCGATGCGTCCATTAGTTCTTCATTAAAGCAAGATTAAATTGCATGGCAAATCACATCTGTGTTTGGATGATTAAAGGGTGGCATTTTAGAGGCCAAAACTAATTACTAGTCAAAATGAATGGGAGTGAAAAAAACAGTCATGTTTTTACATTAGATAGTGTGGTTTGTAATTAGATTCAAGCTAATTCCACTATTTCTTCTCTTTTAATGAGATGAGCTTGTCCTCATCTTTTTCTAGGCCATGCTAACAGTCCAAAATGTATAATTTTGATAATGCTAAGAGTTTACTTTATTGAAATTTCCATGCTACCTGCCACATGCGACTGGTCTATCTAGTGCTACTTCTTGATGTTTGAAGAGTTGCCAGTGTATGGTGCCAATGGCAAGCACCAAAAGGAGTTCCCATTACACACTCTAATTAGGTCATTGTAGCTGATTAGGAACAACATTATTTTTATATATTAATAGGTGCACTTATTAACTAACCCACTAATAAAGCATTCTGATTGGGAACCAATAATCATTCTAGCATAGGCTGAATGCATCATTATTAAAATGATTCCTAGTGGGAAAATAAAATGAGTTAAATGTATAGAATGCGGGTGAATCATTGAGCTGATGTGAGACTTTTTGCTGCATAAATGCAATATTTCTATTTCTTAAAATGTATTTCTATATAGTGTAAAACATGTTTACATGGGTAATGATCTATCGTACATTAATTGACAACTGTTGTAAATAAAGTTGTGATTGTTTGGTCAGTCCTTTGTGCAAGTGACTGAATGAGAGAAAACTATACTGATGCTGAGAAGTAACCACTGGTTATAGCGGAAACCAGAGGTAGAACAAAACTTTTAGGGGCATATTCAATTCTCGGTGGAAACGCCGAGAATCTCGCGGTCCGCGCAGGATTACCGTTATTACGGTAATCGTGTGTGGAAAAACCGTTAATACGGTAATTTTCTCGCTGGATTGTGGGTGTGAGGTAGTAATAGGTTAAGCAATGGTGGAGACTAGGGTTAGGTATCACTATATATCCGGATACCTGACACACCATCTATTCGTTTTTTGGTTATTAAGGTGCTCTAGAGTCTAAAAACCCTAAGCCCAACAAGCAGCTATTCCCCAGCTTATTGGGCTTAGGGTTTTTAGACTCTAGAGCACCTTAATAACCAAAAAATGAATAGATGGTGTGTCAGGTATCCGGATATATAGTGATACCTAACCCTAGTCTCCACCATTGCTTAACCTATTAGAACTTCAGAAATTCTTGTTATACCTATACTACTATTTAGTAGCAGAGGGGTGAGGCTATGTACCTATGCACTATCAGATCTACTATATTCACAATATATTAATCGGTGCAGTACTGAATTCCACCTCTAGGAGCGATAACATGGGACTATGTTCCTAGGAGAGGAGATATGTATAGGAGTCCAAATGAGATACTAAGTATCCTGAAATAAACCATAATATGATAGAAAGTTTTGGACACACTATTAAGATAATCTATTATCCCTATACACCCAATATCACTATATCATCTATGTGATATTGGTACAGCTCATTACTCAATATTATTGATAGAACACAGTGAGACAGCACAGTAGTCCTTTTTACTACTTCTTAACAGTGTTTCACCTAGTACGTTTGGTCATCATGTTCATTCACTGAGTGTTTTTAATTATTTCGCTAATGTATCATCTGTTTATTATAATAAAGATATTACTCTTAACAGAAATCTACTATATATATTGAACCAAAAGAGTGCCCTATATACACATTTTCCCATCCCCCCCTCTCCTCTTTTCCTTTTTTCAATACGTATATTGATAATGTGTAGGAGCACCTCCCCACTTTATGAGACAAATAGATCTCAACATATAAGGGGTTCAGCTTGGTGCGGTGAAAATTGTTATGTTTGGGCCCCTACCATTGCAGTCCCCCGGTGGGCCCCTCATGCCCCAGTCCGACACTGGGGACAGATTTATAGTTGGGGTAGGGCATGTCCTAAATCAACTTTAAATTGTTTAAAAATAAGCTTTCAAGTATTTGTGTGCTAGATGAAAAAAACAGCTATTATTTAACTTATGTGCAAAACAATAATTTAATTTGCACCTGATGCACTGTAACATGGTTTGTCCCGGAGAACATGTACTCCTTTTTTTGTCTTACTTTCCTAAATGTCTCGAGCCCTTAATTTCCTATCATTCTAACCCAGACCTTTATTCATATTATTACATCCTGTACATATGAAAAGATGCACATAAAGAAGCATTACGCACATATGTTCTTAAGATGAGTCTGTCTCGAAGCCAGAATAGTTTATATCAGACATAGCACCCCAAGTTAGTAGAGGGAGAGTGTAAAGAAAGAAGAGAGAGCTATGGCTTGACAGTGTTAATATTAAATGCTAAGGTTGCATGGCCCTATTTGTACACAACCTGATAATGTAATGAAGTGTTATATACACAAGAGAGAATAGTGTCTGGACAGTTATTTATAAATTAAGTTGCATATTCCACATAAAGTATAATTATATACAAATAAAAATTAAATGGAAATGTTTCCTGCCACAGTCCAAACAAAGATATTAATTAAGTAATGCGATCGCAACTTCATATAATATAGCAGCCGTACTAATGACTTAAGTATTATCAGTAGAAAGGATCAAGTCGCAAATAGCAAATTGAAAGCAGCTAGTTAGTGCTACTGACAGTGAGTATATTTGCACCAATCATCCAATACCGGCAAGAGATCTGGCTCCAGATAGGGGTATCTGCATTTACAACCATACCTAATAGAGTTGTAACACTCCCTTACAGTACTTAGCCTATTCTTGCACGCCATTACCTGATCTGCTCCACCTTCCCTGGCATAAGGAGACGCAAACCAGCGTCAATGATATACAAAACCTATATATGGATGTATGCATATGTATTTTTGGTGCAACATCTCACAGACAAAAAACAGACACACTCTGTATTCGTGCCCATCTATCGAGATAAAAAAATGGGCTAAGTAATGATAAACACAGAATGATATACCCAGTACCTAAAATGGTCTGAAAATGTCTCTGTGTAACTGCAAATCTATCCCCACAAAAATAATAAATAAATAGATTATGCTAATGAGTTTTTACACTTATATTAAAATGTGTAAGGGTTTGCTGACAAAATAAACCACACACAGATTGTCCATTTCTATGTAAATATATATAATAGGAGAAATAATACAATTAAAGTGATGTTTAAAAAGGTTATATAAGAGATCTGAAATGATACCTTGCCAAGAGATGCGACCTGGCATTCATCAGTACTTAAGCACCGATTCACAAAAAAGAGAGCTGGCGTGAAGATTAGTTTGTGGTGTCTGGTTAGTTCAGCAGTTGGTATGCATAGTTGACACATACAACACTGCATAAATAACACAATACTACACCATAACTCTATAAAGCTTGTCCCGAAACAATACTAAGCGAAGATGTGTACATCACAACTGGCTTAGCTCTGATGCAAGTTCAACTATGCCGAAGTCCAACTGCTGTAGATTCTGAAGTTGAACAATTCATGTTATGCCTGTGTTATACCTCACACTGGTCTGAAAACTCTCTCCAGTAATATTAGTGATAATGAAATCTGTAACTCATATTGCTTACTTTCCCTTCATTCAGTCTCTGGATGCACGTAAAATAACACATTAAACAAAAATAGGCTGATAATCCTGTTTTATTTTATTTTGAAACCAAAATTAATTATGGGTTGTCTTTTGTGGCTTGAGCAAACTGCAGGTCATATGAGTGCCCCAGAATTTCATTTGGAAATTATGGGAGCTGTGTACATGGGCCTGTTGAACCCTAATCTATAAAGCAAATGGGCAGCACTGTGGCTTAGTAGTTAGCACTTCTGCCTTACAGCACTGGGGTCATGAGCTCAATTCCCGACCATGGCCTTATCTGTGAGGAGTTTGTATGTTCTCCCCGTGTTTGCGTGGGTTTCCTCCGGGTGCTCCGGTTTCCTCCCACACTTCAAAAACATACTGGTAGATTAATTGGCAGCTAACAAATTGACCCTAGTCGGTGTGTCTGTGCGTATGTGTTAGGGAATTTAGACTGTAAGCTCCAATGGGCCAGGGACTGATGTGAGTGAGTTCTCTGTACAGCGCTGCGAAATTAGTGGCACAATATAAATAAATGGTGATGATGATGGGGATGATACCTACTCAGATTTGATATAGCTGTTTTCTGAAACACACATGCTATGCCCCTAGAGTTGCATAAGTGTTCCTGGATTTGTGCAGCAGTATATAACTGTATGCGGAGAAGAAGTTTGCAGCAAATGATGGTAGGAGTTGGGTGAAGTGAGAGCATTTCTTGTTAAGTATGTAAAGATTAGATTTAGTTTTGTGGATTGAGATTATTGAAATGTATTTTTAGGGAAGTTTCTTGCTGTGAGGAGGATGCACAGACATTTCCACTCCCCAGAAGTACTTTGCACAAGCTCTAAGCTGAAGGAGATTGTGGGCCCGATTAATGTTTGGACGTAAATCCATTTGCATGCAGCGTCTTGTGTGACATGCTCAGAAACGGACCCTACATCACTTAGCGCAATTGCATGCAATTCATGTCTGAACACAAATGACACTTACGACTGCCTATGACTTGAGGGGTAAAAATGGGGAGAAAAGGAGCAGATGTATGTAGGCAAAGTACAAAGTCCTAAGTTTAATTATTAAATGGGAATACTAATAATTTAATATTGGGGCTATTTGGGGGGGTGTATTTATTAAATTTGAGTATCATTAATTTAATATTAGGTCATGCTTGGAGGGGGAAGGAGTATTAGGTCTGTCTATTAATTTTGATTGCTATTAATTTAATGTTGAAGCTATTTGGGGGAATAGGTCTATTTATTAAATGTGAATGCTATTAATTTAATATCAGCTCTGGTTTCAGGTAGAGAGGCCTAATTATTAAGTGTGCTATTTATATAACATCAGGGTTGGTTGGCTGGACAGTCACACAAAATTGGGACTACCCCACCAGAATCAGGACAGTTGGCTATCATTGCCCATGTATTACAAGGGGATGGCAAGAGTTGGAGAACAACCTAGCACTGTCTCAAATTGTAGCCACACTTCTTGCATACAATCTGGCAGCATGGCATGAAACCCCCCCTGTAGAAATCCTGCATTTGCCCCTCGCTTATGCATATATTGCAGTCTGTTATGTCTATCTATGTAAGGCAAGTACCGTTTAGACAGAGCATACTTACATCCAGATTCAAAACTAAAACGCATCTTTAAATCCGTTTGGATTTGAAAGTCACCTAGCAGTTGATCACTTTACCTTTACATTATTCACGTACCAAGAGTTACCTTAATCACTATAAAAGACACAAGACCCTTCTTTGGCCTATGAAAGGTCACAAAAATGTTATTGAAAATTA
The DNA here is from genome assembly GCF_038048845.1 of Mixophyes fleayi. Taxonomy (NCBI): domain Eukaryota; kingdom Metazoa; phylum Chordata; class Amphibia; order Anura; family Limnodynastidae; genus Mixophyes; species Mixophyes fleayi. Next base: position 113,955,744 of record NC_134404.1, read on the forward strand.
AAATTTGATTAGAATGGTGGCCACTAAAATAACAAGGCCAATCAGCCTTCAGTCATATCCATAAACCATACTTGAGTAAATATTGGGACACTTTTAGGCAGTGGAGCCGAACTCTACCCCCTTTGGCTCATTAGCTGAGGCCAGCCCAAACAAGTGGTGCCCCCCAACTATCCCAAAGGTAGTAAACCAGTTGAACATCCTTGTTAGGGGAGAGTGCCGTACACACCATTATGGCCGCTAATTGGACTGCAGGACTTTCAGGAAGGAAAAAGCTGAGCAACAAGCAAAGCAGACAGACTACACAAAAAAGGGCTTGGGTGGGCAGGGAACTTTCCAGAAGGGAAGAAAAATCTAACTGCCACTTACCACCCTTATAGCCCTTCCCTGGCGTAGCCACTCCCTGAGCCCTAAAACTGATTGGCTAATTATTTCTAACCCCTCCATGTTAAGTTAACTTTTGCTAGGCTTAATATAAACAACCTCTGCTTTTATGCTACTTCGGGCCAATTCCTGCCCTGTTATCCATACAGTTGGAACTGCGCTCTTTTTTTATACTGCAGCTTGCATACCTGCTTGAATCAGGCTCACAATGCACTTGACCATTCACAGGTTATGTCAATCTGAAAAATGTTCAAACCAAAGCTTTGTGGCTTGCAATGGGGACTGGCCTTTTAGATTATCCATGGCTTTTATTTCCTCAATCGGAAACTTTCAGCGCTTGGTATGCCAGTAGTTCAAGCCTGCTGATGGCAGGGGATCTGCACTTCCCACTAAACAAATCGAAAAAATGTAGTTGCAATAGCAGTATGGAGCTACATATACATAGAAAAGTGATCCATGGACAATTAATAATAATTTATTAAACTCGTTTTTGTATTAATACACAACTAAAATGAGCTCATGCATTAAAATATAATATACAACATAAAAACATATAAAGGTCACTGATTTAAGCTCTAAATGAGCTGCTGTATATATATATATATATATAGACATATAGATAAGATAAAAAACCTACAGTATCATCATCATCATCATCATCATTTATTCATAAAGCCAGCATATTCTGTAGCGCTTTACAATTAGGAACAAATATTAATAAAACAATCATCAGCATCATCATCATCAACATTTATTTACTGGGTAATACATACAGACAGAGAGAGGTAAGAGGGCCCTGCTCCCGAGCTTACAATCTATGAGACAATGGGAGTTTGAAACACAAGGGCACATACCACATCATATTGTACATTGGACCATAGAATGCAAAGGTAAAAAGTATTGATTGGGCTGTGTGATCAGTCACACAGCAGTGTTGGTCAGAGGGTTGTTGTCTTGTGTTAGCTGTGTAGAGAGTGGTAATATTGTAACCTAGGGAGATTAAGATGCTGGTTGAGGAATATCATAAGCTTGTCTGAAGAGGTGGGTTTTCAGAAAAAGCTTGAAGGTTTGAAGACTAGAGAAAAATCTTACTGTGCAAGGGAGGGAATTCTACAATATGGGTGCAGCCCGAATAAAGTCCTGTAACCGGGAATGGGAGGTTGTGATGAGAGTGGAAGAGAGACGCAGATCTTGTGCAGAACAGAGGTGTTGAAAAAATTCAATAAACAAATTTAAAAAAAAAAAATAGGCAACCAATGTAGAGACTGACAGAGTGGCTCAGCAGAGGAAGAATGGTTTGCAAGGAAAATCAATCTAGGTGATGAGTGCAAAATAGATTGTAGGGGTTCAAGTCTAATTTTGGGAAGACCAGTAAGGAGGGAATTGCAATAGTCAATGCGGGAGATGATGATTGCATGAATAAAGGTTTTTGCAGTGTCTTGTGTGAGATATGTGCGTATTCTGAAAATGTTCTTTAGATGTATGTAACATGATTTAGATATAGAGTCCATGTGGGGAACAAAGGATAGCGAGCTTGCGGGGTGGGATTTATGGTCATGTTATCAACATAAATAGAAATGTCAGGCAGGAAGCTTCTGTTTTTGGGTGGGAATATTATTAATTCAGTTTTTGAAAGATTGAGTTTGAGTTGGCGAGAAGAAATCCAAGATGAAATGGCAGAAAGACGGTCAGTAACGCGAGACAACACAGATGGTGAGAGATCAGGAGAGGATAGATAGATTTGTGTATCATCCGCATAGAGATGATACTGAAATCCAAAGGAGCTTATTCATTTTCCAAGAGAAGTGGTTTAGATAGAGAATAGCAGAGGACCTAGGACTGAGCCTTGTGGTACTCCAACTGATAAAGGAAGCGGAGCAGAGGTGGATCCAGAGAAATTAACACTGAAAGAGCCATTAGAAAGGTAGGATGAGAGCCAGGATAGGGCAGAGCCTTCAAGACCTTGGGATTGTAGCGTTTGTATGAGGAGAGAGTGGTCAACAGTGTCAAATGCAGCAGAGAGATCCAGGAGAATTAGAAGGGAGTAATGGCCTTCAGTTTTTGCTGTGATCAAATCATTGACAACCTTGGTCAGAGCAGTCTCTGTGGAGTGTTGAGAGCGAAAGCCTGACTGAAGAGAATCCAGTAGGTTGTTTGCTGTAAGAAAGTGTGTGAGGCGAGTGTAGGCAAATCTCTCTAGAAGCATGGAGAGGCATGGGAGCTGAGCGATGGGTCCCTGTTCAATATTTCAGCATGTAAATTGTTCCGCTTGGATAGCAACAAGACACTCGATCAGCTGTTTAAAGCATCTCTATACGGTGTATTTCTATAGATAGTTATTTTTGGGCTTGCTTATTTAAAGAAGAGTCCAACCGATCAGTGAGCCTGGCATTTCTCAACGGCAACTGGAGTTTTCTTAGTGGGGGATATTAACTCCCAGACGTTGTTCCGATGTTAAACTCGTCTGTGGTTCACTGGAAGTTCACATCCCAGTTTGACAAGGGCTAGGTCTCCCAGTTTAAAGTGGCCACCATGTTTTGGTTTTAGTTTTGGATCTGTATTTTTGGGGAAAATTACTAAAATATGCTAAATTCACATAATTTTGCTCTTTTTTGTTTCTACATTATTATTAACCTCAATAACACTAAGTTCCAGTCACTTCCAGCCAATTTTGAACACCTCACATGTCACAATATTATTTTCATCTACTTTCGGCTGCAGCAAGCTGGCTGAATACTAAGCAACAGAGCAATGGCACAAACACTCAGCAATTCACAGTACATCTAGGAAACATTGCCACACAGCAATGGCAGAGAAGAAAAGTGCGGCAAGATGGAATTGTCCTTGGGTATTCCCACCCACCCATATGTTAAAAAGTTTTAACAAACTCACACAGAAACAAGAGGGGTAGCAGGTACAGTTTACTAAACCAAGCACTGCTCATCGACAAGGATGCTACTTTTGTGGTTGAAGTGCTTGGTTTGTTTGAGCCCCCACAAAACAAGCTACCAATAGCTTAGCTGCCTTAAGCCAAACAGTGCTGTCAATGAACTCTGCAGTGGCAAGATGTTGTTGTCATCATCCTCACCCTCATCAGTGTGTACATCATCCTCACACAATTCATGCCTGCTAGAATACACCATTACAGAAGTCTCTGTACTTTGATGTATTTGCCAGTAAAGGCCTTCCTCGTGGAATTTGTTGTTCATTTTGATGAACATCATGTTTTACACATTTTTAGGAAGTAGACTCCTATGCTGAACGCTGATAAGGTTCCCTGCTGTGCTGAAAACTCTTTCCGAGTACCTACTGGAGGGTGGGCAGCCTAAGTATTGCAAAGCGAGTTTGTACATTGCCTTTTTTTCTCCCAGTATATAAAGGGTGTCACGGGCACTAGGAGTCTTTACCCAGGGATTACCAGGTGATGGACTTACCAGAGCAGTATAGATGGTAATATGGTACTCTGGTAGCGGGGTGATCACGGAACAGGAGACAGCAGATGGTAGAGAATGCTCGTGGAAAGTCTATGACTAGCAGCACTGGTAATATATAGGTAGTAGTACACGAGGAACTGAATGGACAAGGAAACGTGAGGGTAGTCAGTGGTCTGCGGTAGCAAGTTGTACCACTGCTATAGTGAAGAGGAATGTCCAGAAACAACGAGGAGGTGATGGGAGTCAGCGGTCTGCGTTTAGCAAGTTGTACCGCTGTCTAGGTGAAGGAATGGAATCCAGGTGGAGGTATCCGGGAAGTCAGTGGTCTGCGTTAGCAAGTTGTACCACTGCTATAGTGAAAGGATACTGGAACAGGTGACTCAGGAAACAGGGATCAGTGGTCTGCCTATAGCAAGTTGTACCACTGAATATATATGTGAGGAGGAGCACGGGGAGAGAAATGCAATACAGAGTATACACGGGCACACTGAACTTGATCCCACGATGATATGCACAATATAGAAATGACTGAACAGCACTGCACAATAATACAAAGTCACAGGAACTATCCGGGCAAAAGGTAACACAGTCAAATGATGGCAATAGTCTCAGCGGATAGTAAACTCCAGAGGAGAACAACTCAGTCCAGCAAGATATGCAATACACCAGCACAGTCAATGAGAAGTATGCATACCGTGGTTCAGGAGCAGGCTGTCAGACAGGAGTGCAGAGATACCTGAACGGCTGGAGGCCGGCAGGATGCGAAGTCCCAGGAGGGTGGAAGCGGTAATCAAGTAGGTGCAGCGCACAGGTAGGTAGACCAGCAGGGATAGAAACAAATACTCAGGAAGCAGTAGTATGTAGAACTGGACTCCTGGAGAACCCTGAAGAGTAGAGATGGTCTAGACGAGATGAAAGCAGCAGGGCGTTGATCCGATGCAGACTGGCGAGTTGACACAGGCAGGAACACTGTAGAAGCAGGGAGAGCGGATCAGCTGGCTGCAGACACGAGTAGAACTGAAGGGTAGCGGCAAGCAGGACACTGCAGGTACACGGAGGTAGCGGATAGGAATCAGCAGGTGCAGTCACGATGAAACACGGGAGAGTTGAGATGAGCTGGAACTGTTGAGCACGGAGGCAGCGGATAGGAATCAGCTGGTGCAGTCTCGATGAAACACAGGAGAGTTGAAGTGAGCTGATAACTGTAGTGCACGGAGGCAGCGGATAGGAATCAGCTAATACAGTCACGATGAAACACAGGAGAGTTGAAGTGAGCTGATAACTGTAGTGCACGGAGGCAGCGGATAGGAATCAGCTAATACAGTCACGACGAAACACAGGAGAGTTGAAGTGAGTTGATAACTGTAGTGCACGGAGGCAGCGGATAGGAATCAGCTAATACAGTCACGATGAAACACAGGAGAGTTGAAGTGGTCTGGAAACCACAGGAGAGTTGAAGTGGTCTGGAAACCACAGGAGAGTTGAAGTGGTCTGGAAACCACAGGAATCAGCTGAGCTGAATACACGAGGAAACACAGGGACACCTTCAGAGGCTCATGGGGAATGAGACTCCAAGATCAGGCCACGAGGTATGGAACTCAGGTGCTTTAAATAGGGAGTGTTGCCTGATCAGCCAATTAACTAAAAGGAACAGGTACTGAAGGTTTGAAAGGGCTGCGCATGCGCAGACCCTCAGGATGGTGGACGGCCACGGTTCCTAAACACACGGGAAGAAGCACTCACAGTCTGGTGAGTGACAAAGGGACTGTCTGATGTGTCTATTTGTATGCTGTCGTTAAAATAATCTTCCACCACCATTTGGATGTTGATAGTAGTATCAGGTGGGGTTACGGCAGAGGTGTCACGGTTTTTGGTCAATTCTCTTAGACCAGACCAGATGTCAAAATGTTTTGCTGAGTTATCTGCATCACCGCTGTGTCTCTTGGGAAAGCTACATTTTTCCTAGCAGCAGTTGCCTGAGAAACTGAAGGAGGAGATGCCGTCGTATCATGTACCACTTGAGCTGTTACCTTGCTCACCAGGAGCTCCTTGCATCTCTTGAGATCTGGATCAGTTGCAAACAAAGAGAAGACATAGCTCTTAAACCAAGGATCAAACACAGTCGCCAAAATGTGATCTGATTTTAAGATTTTGATAACTCTTGGATCCTGGCGAAGTGAATAAAGTACTTGATCTACAAGTACTAACATACTTAGCGTAATTGCTTTGTTTCATCAACTACTTCAGTTTCTCAATCTGCTTTTCCAAAAGTCTAATAAAGGGAATCACTTGGCTCACGCTAGCAGTTTCTGACCTCACGTCACTGGTGACTACTTTGAATGGTTACCTTGCACAACACGGAAAGTATTCTCCATTGTGCTGGACTAAAATGCATTCCTCCTCCTTTCCCAATGTCACGGCTTGTGGACTAAGCGTGGATGGCTTTTCGCTGTTCCTTCATCCTCAGAAGCATATACAGGGTGGAATTCCACCTTGGAACCCCCTCTTGTTTCAGTTAGTGGCAGGGCAAATAAAATCTGTTCTTGCAGCTGCTACAATCTCCTACATGCTGTTGCTGAATGTTGGAAATGTCCCGAAATTTTACGGGCCACAGACAGCATCTCCTGCACGTCCCTGTCATTTTTCAAAAAGCTCTGCACCACCAAGTTGATATTGTGACAAAAACAGTGAATGTGATGGAATTCACCCAGCTGTAATGGTTTCACAATATTGGTGGCATTATCAGAAATTACATATCCTGAGGAGACTCCAAGTGGGATAAGCCATGTAGCAATGACATTCCTTGGTTTTTGTAACAGATTGTCAGGTGTATGCCTCTTAGTGAAGCCAATGATACACATAGTAGCCTGCCTCTGAAAAATGTGACATAGTTCGGTACATGCTGCTGTTGTTCCTGCTTGTGAAGGCGAATCATCAACCCAGTGGGCTGTCATAGTCATATAATATTTAGTATGCCCAGTTCTGCTTGTCCACATATCTCTGGTTAAGTGTACAGTGGGTAGAATGGCCTTTTGTAGGACAATAATACATTTTTTACAAACCTTCGTAAATACAAACCTTCGTAAATAGTAAAATGGTGTTGTAATGGAATTTGGTAACGGGGACACAAGACCTCAATTAACTGTCTAAAGCCAAATGCATTAATAGTGGATATTGGATGCAGATCTGAAACTGGCATACTCGCCATGGACTTTGTGATCCGCTTTGTGACTGGGTGACAGCTTTCATACTTGCTTCCTCTTGCAAAAGATTGTTTAACAGTCAATTGTTGTAAACTACTACTAGTCTTCTTCTTGGTCTGCTTCTGGGATAAGGATCAACCCCGAGCAGCAGCATGGGGACTAACGCTAAGGTATTCTTCTGAGGAATCTTGGATAGTGGAGGAGTCATCTAGCCTTAGCAACTTGGATGCAGGACTAACTCCGATCGCTAGTGAGGATATTGATGAAGATGGTGTAGATTGCAGGTGGTGGGATCTAGGTGAGAGAAGGGAGCTAGCTGATGCTGGACTGCTTGTCATTATATTTTTAGCATAAGTTTCTGATTTACCCAAAAGCTTGCCATGACCTCTCTTCAAATGGTGTAACGTGGATGAGGTTCCTAGATGGTTAAGGTCCCTACCTCTACTGACTGTGGCTTTACAAATGCTATAAATGGCTAGACAACTATTGCCAGAATTTAGGTAAAAATAATTCCACACATAAAAAGTGGATTTTTTGGTCTTACACCCAGGCATGACAATGGCCTTTTTCTTATCACTGGCAAGAACTGCTTTCAATGGTGCAGGATTTACACAAACAACATCCTCGTCATCAACATCCTCATTAAGGCCATTGTCAGCTACACAAATATCCTGTTGCAATTCCAATTCAATTTGTGTATCACTCCCTACACATGGGCTGCTCCTCCACACATCTACAGAAATGCTGAAAGAAGGCTTCTTTATGAGTACAATATCAGAAAGGGCAAGCTTACTCATAGCACTCATGAATAGACTCTTCTCAGTGATTTGCATCATTTCTCAATACAGTTTCTTCTAATGCCTTACTGTTTTTTTGCAGCTCGGCTTTTACACTTAAAAGTATTTGGGCACCACTTTTTGAGTCTGAATGACAAGGTCTTGCATCATCATGACTGACCTTACAAGAAGATGCCTCACTGACAGTTGCAGAACTAGCACTCGTACAGATAGGCAAAGGCCTGATTCTTTCCTTGCCACTGCGTGTGTAGAATGGCATGCTGGCAATATTATGTTTTTCTGTAGTTAACTTTGCCTTGATTACAGGTGTTTTTTTTCTTTACCAAGGTAAAAGCTTTTTTTCACATTTTTGTTTCCCTGCACTTGAACATAGGCTTTAGCAGATGACACACAGGGATTAATATCCTCATGACTGATGCCAGAAGCTGCATGGTGCTCCTGTTCTTCTGTGGACTGATGTGAATTCATATCGATGGCACAGAGCAATCTAATTGGAGACTGGAGAGTGACAAGAACACTGCTACGCCTGTTTCTGTGTGACCAATGGCACTGAGAATGGAGAGTTACAAGAACAATGTGGCTGAAGACTGGAGAATAACAAGAACACTGCTACCCCTGTTTCTGTGTGACCAATGGCACTGAGACTGGAGAGTAACAAGAACAATGTGACTATAGACTGGAGAGTGACAAATACACTGCTACCCCTGTTTCTGTGTGACCAATTTCACTGAGACTGGAGAGCGACAAGAACAATGTGACTGGAGTCTGGAGAGTGACAAGAACAATGTGACGTCTAAGAACATTGCCACCCCTCCTGTTTCCTGTGTGAGCTATGGCACTCAGCAATGTGACTGGAGAGTCACAAGGACACTGCCACCCTCCTGCTTCTGTATGAGCAATGGCACATAGAATGTCACTGAAGACTTATAAGAACACTACCACAAATCCTGTTTCTGGGTGACCAATGGCACAGAGACTGGAGAGTGACAAGAACAATGTGTCTGGAGTCTGGAGAGTGACAAGAACACTGCTATCCTTGTTTCTGTGTGACCAATGGCACATAGCAATGTCACTGGAGACTTCTAAGAACACTGCCACCCCTCCTGTTTTCTGTGTGAGTTATAGCACTCAGCAATGTGATTGGAGAGTGACAAGAACACTGCCACCCCTCTTGTTTCTTTATGAGCAATGGCACAGAGCAATGTCACTGAAGACTTATAAGACCACTACCACCCATCCTCTTTCTGTATGACCAATGGCACTGGGACTGGAGAGTCACAAGAGCAATGTGACTGGAGCCTTGAGAGTGACCAAAAACACTGCTACCCCTGTTTCTGTGTGACCTTTGGCACAGAGCAATGTCACTGGAGACTTATAAGAACATTACCATCCCTCCTGTTTCTGTATGAACAATGGCACAGAGCAATGTCACTGAAGTCTGATAAGAAAAACACTGTCTTCCCTCCTGTTTCAGTGTGAGCAATGGTACAGTACAATGTCACTGGAGACTGCCAAGAACGCTGCTACCCCCTATGTGTCTGTCTGTGAAATGGTGCCGGATTTCTGTGAAGGTACTTATAGTTTACAAAACTTGCGAGATCCAACGATGCAGCAATGACGTTTTGCCTCATTTTAATTTCCAAGGGGGCGTGAAACGTTACTTGGATCTGATAAGTTTGTGTGAGCTCGGTTTTCGGAAAACCGAGCCTGGGCATCTCTAGTTTAAACCTGCTCAGCGTCTCTTGAAGCCTCTCAGTGATTAAATCACCATGAAAGATTTGACAGACAGACCCACAGCCACTGTCTTCTAGGAAGAGTTTGTCAAGCCCTATGGGTTCTATGGAAAATCCTTACAGATCAGGGCCCTGCATTTGAGTCGCAACTGTTCCAAGAACTGTGTGATATGTGCGATTTCAAGAAGATGAGGACGACAGTATAACATCCTTGACAGCCTTTGTGAAAAAATGAATCAAACCTTGATTGGCATGCTGAGAGCTATCCCTATGCCACAGTGACTAGAGTGACTAGAGTGGCCCAGTGTGCACCACCAGTTGAGGATAAAGAAGGCGCATCCTTGACAGAGAGGCCCTGAGGGATGATTGAATCTAAAGTTCCAGCTTTAAATGACAGTCCAGAAGAAAGTATCTTTGCAGTAAAGAAGAATACCCAGCTATCCACTGCCAATCAGATGTCAGCAGGACTCATATGAAGATAGATAACTTTATATTTTTTTTGCATTGCTATGTTCAAGTTATTAAAATGAAAGAAGACATAAACTTGTGCTGTTAAAATCTCTGATCGGGACTGTAACATTGCCTTTGAGAGGTTATGGTGCTGTCTTACTGCAGCCAAATCTGTTGTATTTAAAATTTATTTGCAAGCTGACGCAGAGTGCCAGGGACACAGAGAGAAATCAATTGTCACAAGAGTTTGTCTATATTGCATCAACAGTTTGATCCTATTGTGAAACTGCCTAAAATGGTTGCTGAGTCGAGAATTGCAAGTTGTTTAACTCTACAGTTGCTGGAAGAGATTCCATTAGACGGATTACTAAGTGAGGATTTTCTTCCTTACACTGGAAATCATGTATTGTGCAGAATTACTGTTTCCTGCACTGAGCTCAGGAGTCACATATGTGTCAAATTAATAAGCTTCACAAGTCAAGCTGAAACATTTTCTGGGGTTCTGTCTATTGTAAAGTGACCCTAGTCTACAGTCATTTCTTCTAAAGCATCTAACTTGATCAAGTTGGATTGATACTTGTTGCATCACTACTGATTTTTGTGTGATTAGTGTAATATATATAATTACACTAAAAGTCTATTGTGATTGATTTGTCTAGATTATCTGCTGCAGTTGCAATTACTGTAATTGTCAATTTACCACATTAGCAGCCAGTTGTCTCTCAAAAGTATTTATGCAGTGAAACCCATTTCACTAAAGCACTAGTGCCTACCCTCAATGTGAGATATATTTATTCAGTGACCTATGTGTGTAGTGATTTATGTTTGCATATTGCTAATATTGTTGAAACAAGATTCCTAAATTGTTATTTATTTTGTGACAAGTTAGATAACATTGCATATTTAAGGTCTTATGACATTACTTTTCTACATTACTGCTACTTATATGCCGCTGTGGTAGAAACTTATGCCACAAGCAAAAAGAATAAACTCACAAGTTTATGCAATTTAGCCCTGTGTCCCTTGTTTTAATCCAACACTACTGGGGGGACCTTTTCCTCTCTACCATACCACCAGGCCTGTGGAATCTGATTTTACACTACTTCTGGGATGACAACCATCTGCCCCATTACACTACATTTTGCTACTTTGAGTTAAGTGGTTCACAGTATATAATACATTTCACCCAACATTCCTGACTAAAAAATGTAAGTCATATTTGCCAACTCTCCAGGAATGTCCGGGAGACTCTCGGATTCCGGGTGGGTCTCTCGGACTCCCGGGAGAGTATGGCAGCCTTCCTAGTGAAGTGGGCAGAATTAGATACAAAATGCTATGATTCTTCCGGGAATCGCGTGGCACTTGACCCCGCCCCTTGCTGTAAAATGACGGGTTTGTGTCATCACATCACGGGTGTGGGGCCAAAATGATGCAATTTTCTGAGCCCTGCCCGGCACACCCACCACCCCTCAACAGCTCCCAGACATTAACTGCAAAACGTTGGCAAGTATGATTAAGGTAGATTAGGTCACACCACTAATATGCTCAGACCACATCCTAATCCAAGACACACAATTACTAGTGTGTAGGGGAGACTCATTAAAGTATCCTCTCGTGTTTAAGGGTCTGACCAGGATAAAAAACAAAAATTAAATCTATATTCCCACAACTGTCAACCTCGCACAAAATATGATGTCAAGCAGAAATATCCATGAGTGTCACACACTCTCCTAATAAAGTGTGAATGTGGTTTGAAGCCCACCAAGTAGTAGCCCCTCCTCTAAACGTACTTCCACCTTTAATAATTGAGAACATAGGTGCTTTGAACATATGTGCACTCACAGAATACTATTAAGAAACGGAAAGTTTTTAAACAATAGCTTTTACCTTCTCGCAAGTCCTTATAAATATTTTTATGCATATGCCAGTTTGCTTAGCGTATCTTGTGTAGAATCTCTCTGCACATGCCCAAAGAGTGGATGGACGCATACACAGACTTGTGTAATTCTGGCACTTATACCCACCTGCATCTGTAAAGGCAGTACAGTGGGGGAAAGGGCATTCTAATGGTGGCTGAGTGCAGTAAAGGAGTGTTTACTGCAGAAACATGTATATACGCTAGGAGGATACTCACTGATGATGACTTGTCGTAAACCCTGGCATATACAGTATGCTGCTGATGCGGACACATTTTGAGAAGTATAGAAATACACTATTTTTCCATGCTCTTTTTTTAAGAGTAATTTTTTTTAGAGTAATATACTCACATTTTTGAGTCCAGTTGTGCATCATCCCAATAATTAGTATATCCATATATACAGTACCTCCACACATAAAAAAGTTATTCCATATGAAATTGACACATCATGGAAAACATGACAATTGGTCTCATGAAGTGGTGAAACAGCTCTGGATATGAAGGAGTTAAATATCAACCTCCTACCACTTTAGAATCACCCCTTTTATTAAATAAAGCTGTTAATTGTTTCTTGTAAAATACTACTCAGTTTTGTGTTAACTTAATCATGAATGTGAGGGTACATTGGGACTGTCTTTATTACATATGGCTTTTTTGCGCGTTCAAAGTTTTTTCTTTTATATTAGGCAAAATGCACATAGTAAGATGCTTTTCTACTTAAGTACAACTAGAAGGTAATAAATACTTCCAAACAGCAAGGAACGACACTAAAAGTGTGCTCCCCCCACCCCTATATTTCAATTCAATCATCTTGCTCCGCAATATGAAATTTCGTCTTTGCATTGCATAACTAAGCTCATCTGTGCTCTGCCCAATTTCTCCCATCAGCTGCTGTAAATTTTTGCTCCTCGGCACATCTTACCATCTTTGCTCTCTGCCATGCGCGCTGGGTGAAATCTAGGCGCACCTTGTGCATTGAGGCGTACAGTACCACCAAAGAGGATTTTGCACTGCAACTCAGTCTTTTTCTGCTTTGAAATAATATCCAGCGTTTGCTAGTAGACGATTGCAATACCTTCACTAAGAATACATTCTAAAAAAATGTTGTAAGCTGTAGGGAAAGCACTAGACTTTCATATGTGTAGCTTATTGTGGTGTTCCATCTACTGGACACATAAGAAATTACATTTAAAATATAAGCTTAGCCCTAGATGTTGATTTTTAAAAAAATTGAGAGCAACCAAGCTTTTTTCTGTGACACACAGAAATTAATAAATATTTCTTGCTTTTCATAACTACATTTCAGTAATACACAGCTAGCCTGCTATAAGGATGACTCAATGGCCCTGATTTATTAAGGAAAGTAAAGCAAAGAAAATGAGTAACTTTTCACCCTGGCAAAATCATGTTGTATTGGAGGTGGGGGGGGGGGGGGTACATTTAAAATGTGGGGACAGATTTGTAATTGGGGTAGAGCATGTCCTAGATCAGCTTCAAATGTCAGTGTAAAAGGAAAGCTATAAAGTATTTGTGTGCTACATGAAAAAACAGCCAGTATTTTCCCTATGTGCAATATAATTAACTAATTTGTACCCCTCGAATTGTAACATGGTTTTGTCCTGGAGAAAACTTACAAATTATTTTGCCTTAGTTTCCTTAATGAATCAGGCCCATAATGTGTCTGTCCCAATATGTTAGTTAGGATAATTGCTTTAGTTCAAGCTAACTCCTGGAATATGGACTGATGAATTGCAGCATTGATTCCAAAACTTAAAAATATTATTATCTCCACAAATATATTATCACTTATCAAAGGTTTAAAGGGTATTCAACTTTTATTTGGGAAAACACTGTTCACAAACTAGAGGATCTCATTAGTTATATTAATAGCAATGCAAGCTGACATCTTTTGGAAGAGTAATATGCTCAGTGCGCAAATGTGGTGTCAATAATTGTATATATTGCACCAATGTAAAGAATTGAAAAGCTGTGATACTGGACAGATTTTTCATTTAAGACAACTGTGAAATATTATTATTGACAGTAACTTAGAGCACATACATTTTATGCGGCACTTTACAGAGAATATATAATTGTTGACATCAGTCCCTGTTCCAGTGAAGCTTACAATCCCTACCACATAAGGACACACACACAGGTTAATTTCATCAGAAGCCAATTAACCTACAAGTATGTCTTTAGACATACATAGCACCCGAAAGAAACCCATGCAAAGATGTGGACAACATACAAACTCCATACAGGGTCTGTTTGGAACTCAACCCATGACGACAGCACTGTGAGGCATCCCTGCTAATCCCTATGCCAATGTGCTGTCAGTATATCTTTTTATATGCCTATGTAACAAGTAATATATGTGACAGACAACTTGATGTGTAAAGGGTAGAATTTAGAATGCATTAGATAGGGTCATGAAAACCATTCGGTAACCAGACATTTGTCTGTAACGGTTTGTAAAGGTTTATTTTATTTTTATAACTGATTAGAATTAGTTCAAGTAGTTAAAGGTCCTTGTTATATCATTATAATGCTGCAGACATGAGTTTATTTTCGAGCAGAGCGCTATCTAGAAGGTTAAATCGGTTCCGGCATAAAAGGAATGCTGCAGTAGTATGTGTGCTATGTATGAAGCCTGTCAGCTTCAATGGGTCAGGGACTGATGTAAAAAACTCAGTCTGCTCTGGAGAACGTTACATAATATGGTGACACTATGTAAATCAATAATAATATTTTCTCTGATACGGTTACGTTTAATGAGCATTTAATATTTGATTTTAAGTACCATTGTATTCCAATTTCATTATAAGCATATTGGCTAATCATATTCATTATGATTGTACCATATTAATATCCTTATACATATTTCATGTTCATACTTATATAGACATTGTATATGCATTTACATCTAGACATAATCCCTAATCATGGGATCATTCATTTATTTATTAATTTAATCAATGGATGATTTGAGAAAGACCCTCTCTTTGTGATTATATACTTATATATCAGTGAGTATGTCTAAAGTCATTACATAGATTTACTTTATTGAACTAACTATTCATATGTAACATATGTTCTTGTAATGTTTATTTATACACTGATGGGGTTATTTTGGTCTTTAACAAAAACATATGTACAAGTATATTTATATTGCCGGTATTGTAAAGTTAATGGTTAAGTCTCTGAAGAAGCAAAGTTTGTGGGGTGAAACTAGAAAGGCAACCAATGGACATGATGAACTACTCCCTGTTATTTGCTTTTTCAATTTGTTTGTTATATTTGTCAGTAATAAAGATGTTTTTTATTTGAATGAAGCCCTCCAGTGGTCCCTAGCATGCTCTTTGATCTTTTAGATATGTTGTTAAATGCCGTTGAAGTGAGCCTGGACCTGAGGTCTGTACAAACACTTTAGTTAAATGTATGTTCACCATAATCAGTACAGAGAAGAGGTCATATTGCAGCTGGTGCATCCCCTTCCATTCTGGTATGGTAAAAGCCTGCCTAACCAGGAGAGAAGTTCTCCTGCTTGGACCATTAGAGGCATCATGGGACTCACCAGATCAGAGGATAGGTAGGATGCATATAAGTGACATTCCAGTGAGGTAACGGGAACAATCAGGGAAGAGCAGATGGTTTGGCAATACACATGGTGATGTTTGCAATGCCCATTAATAATCTAACCAAAACAAATTAGGTCATAATTTGGCATGTTCGTTAAAGTAATAGGAGCATGTCTGCTATTGGTTTGTGTATTTTGCCATCTTCAGGCCACACTAACGAATGTGATCCTGCTTCTTGAGCTAAGCACCAAATAGCTGGATTCAACCCAATTTGTCCATCCGCATGTGTCCAATTGGAAAGTTATGTTGACACCCATCACTTGAGACAAGCAGCAAGAATGTGTCATGTGCCAATAACATTATAGGAGGCCAGGGATTCCGATACCTTAAAGCTGTGAAGCGCTCAGGAGTGAAACATATTGGAACTCCTATCCAAATGTGCAAGTCGGATAAAATAAAATAAAAATAATTGGAATTAGCCTTTATATTTTTTTTTAAATTCCTGTTTCATGTATCCTGATTTTTTTCTTATTTTAGCATTTTACATTTTTGGACTTATATCTACATGTTAGAAAAACATCTGACTTGCTTTCAGATATACTTTTTTTAAATAATAACATACACATGCACAGACACATTTGTATGAATAGATATAATGATTATAGAAATATTTATTTGGAGAAAAGCTTACTGCTGCTAAGAAAATAATACTCTTAGCATGATCATTAAAAATGAAATTGTGCATAAAAATCACTGGTTATTGTATTTGTTGCAGAGATTTTCCCAGTGAACTATCTGGCAAGCGTCTGTGGCAATTATTTATTCAATTATTTTTGCATAATGCAGGAGAACATACTTTAAATGGATTCTCTGAGTCTGCATAAAATGCTCACACCATTTGTACTGAGATAGTTACAGTCTGCATTAAATTGTCAAAATGATTTCTGCTGAAAACTCTTACATTAGGTTAGTGTTATGACTCCAGGTGGCAGCAGTGGATCAAATCATGGATATTATTGGCTGATATAGTGTAATTTGGTGCAGACTCAATAACACAAAGGTTAATTGTTCATAGTGTTTCTATAGCATGGATTATCACATTGATGGGAGCTAGTGTTATTTTTATATAAAAAAAAAACATTAATATAGCCTTGTTATTGCTGATGTTTTAAATTAAAAGTTAAAATACATAATTTATGGAATTGTGTTGTTGAAATAAAATACCCCATATGTCCTCAGATATTGCTTAGTGTAATATAGAACAAAAAGTTAATATAAAGGACTTTGTTATGCATTTCACACCTCCCAACTCTCCCGATTTGGGAGGGACAGTTGGAATTCTGATGCTGATGGACTGTCCCGCCATCCTGCCAGTCAGGACTTTTGTCCCCACTGCCAGGAATGTTGTGCTTTGCCACAAACATCTGTCACTTGTGCCTGCAGCAATGCATGGGTGTATTTAGGGGAGGGTAGGGAGGATGAGGAAGGCCTAGCGCTTCAGAAGTGATAGGCATGTCCCCTGGGGGATGTCACAAACCCCCAACATGATGTAGTACTTTTAGGAGACCAAATCCTGATTTGCACTAAAAGAATGTTGTATGGTATGGTGTTTGTGTGCAAGTGTCCCTAACCTTTTATGCATGTGTCTCTGTGAAAGTGTCTGTTTATTTGTATAATGCAGGAGATATATGAAAGTGTGTCATTATAGTTACCAACTATCAGTACAAGATTCACTGATATAACTAATGAAATATGTATTTACATGAGCACATATTTCATTACAACAGAACAATACGAATATTGTTCTTATTGCTAACACACTGAAAATAAGTATTTGTAATACAAAAAATATATTTTTATGCTCATGTACAGCAAGTATGTCTACCTACACAACACCAGCGGCTAAATTTACTAAGCGGTCAATTTTTTGGTGGTGTCAGCGATTTTGTCCTCCAAGCCACAGGATTTACTATGCAGTGGTATGGAGGGTAACAACTAAAACGGCCAGTGATATAACAAGTTTTCAGAGTACCGTTGTTCCATCAGTCCGTGTGCTGTTTGATCTTCCCGACCTCAGAGGAGGATTGAGAACTACGCTGATTGGGGGACCCAAGAACGTTGTTCAGATTCACCATGAATTTTAACTGTATATGAAAACACAGCCTTAGACTTTTCTGTGGAGCATACTATACAGTATATATATATATATATATTGCTATTTTCTGTTGTCTCTTGTCATTTTGTCATTTTTAAGTGCAGTTACTATTTGAACCATTGCTCACTGGTAAGGAGGTACAAAACATTTCAATTTGTGTGGCTCACTCACAATTTTGCCTAAGAACATAGCCATGGAGAATGGTAGCAAATCATTATCCAAGAGCAACTTCTCCCAAACATCCAAGAACAGTTTGGTGATGAACAGTGCCTTTTCCAGCATGATGGAGCGCGTTGGAATAAGGCAAAAGTGATAAATAAGTGGCTCGGGTATCAAAACATCGAAATTTTGGGTCCATGGCCAGGAAACTCCCCAGACGTTAATCCCATTAAGAACTTGTGGTCAATCCTCAAGAGGCCGGTGGACAAACAAAAACCCACAAATTCGAACAAACTGCAAACATTGATTAGGTAACAATGGGCGGCCATCAGTCAGTATGTGGCCTAGAAGTTGATTGACAGCATGCCAGGGCGAATTGCAGAGGTTTGTCTTCGGGACTAACTACTACAAACATATTGCTATCAGATACCTGTCAGGCACATTCCTGTGCTTGATTTGCAGGCTGGGGTGCGGGAGAGCTGGAGAAGCCGGTTCCAGGAACCAAACCAATACTTGCAGACAGAGCAAGTAGAGTCAAGCTTTGGGCATCCTAAAGGTATGTATTTTTTTGTCATATCAATTGTACCAGTTACAGGTCTGGTGTACGTGCCAATTACTAGTAATAGTGCCGATTACTAGTCATAGTGATGACGGTCGTGTATGTATGCTAGAACATGTGTTTTCAATCAGGAGCAACTGTAAAAATTCATTTTATGTACAGTCATGGCCAAAAGTTTTGAGAATTATTATTATTATTATTATTATTATTATTATTATTAATATTTATTTATAAGGCGCCACAAGGCATTCGCAGCGCCGTACAGAGACAAACAAAATTACAATACAATGGGAGACAGCACAGTACAGTAAACACAGCAACTCAGTAAGCTCAATGCACAGCTAGAGAGGGCGGGGGAGGGGGAGGGAGGATCCGCAAACGACGGGGCCCAAGAAGGAGAGCGCGGAAGACAGGGAGACCCCCAGGGGGGAGGAGGGAGCGAGAGTGGACGTGGGGTGGAGGACCCTCGAGGAGGAGTGTTAAGTAGCTGGAGAGCAGAGTTAGAAGTGGTGGAAACAGGAGGAGAAATGGCCCTGCTCAGAGGAGCGTACAATCTAAGGGGAGGGGTGGACAGACAGAGAGACGCAGGGGAGAGAGGGAGAGTAGGGGGACGGAGGCAGAAGATAAGGTAGAAAGTTAAGTGGGAGACAGAAAGGCTTTAAGAAAAAGGTGGGTTTTTAGGGCCCGTTTGAAACTGGACAGATTAGGGGAAGTTCTGATGGAGGGAGGGAGCTTGTTCCAGTGGAGGGGGGCAGCGCGGGCGAAGTCTTGGATACGCGCGTGGGAGGAGGTTATAAGGGGGGAAGAGAGGCGACGGTCAGAGGCAGAACGGAGAGGGCGGGATGGAGCATGAATAGAGAGGAGGGTGGAGATGTAGGGCGCAGTGGAGTTGGCGAGGGCCTTGTAGGTGAGTGTGAGGAGCTTAAAGAGGATTCTGAAGGGGAATGGGAGCCAGTGAAGGGCTAGGTAGAGGGGGGAGACAAAAGAGGAGCGGCGAGAGAGGAAAATAAGCCTAGCTGCAGCGTTAAGGACGGATCGAAGGGGATCGAGATGAGAGTGGGGGAGGCCAGTGAGGAGGAGGTTGCAGTAGTCCAGGCGGGAGATGATCAGAGAGTGGATAAGGCATTTGGTGGCATCTTGGGAGAGGAAGGGCCGGATGCGAGCGATGTTGCGCAGCTGGAAGCGGCAGGATTTAGCAATAGAGAGGATGTGGGGGCCAAAGGAGAGAGAGGAGTCGAGGATGACACCAAGGCAGCGAAGTTGGGGGACAGGGGAGATAGAGGTGTTGTCGACAGTGATGGAGAGGTCAGAAGAGGATGGGGTATGAGAGGGAGGAAAAACTATGAGCTCAGTTTTGGCAAGGTTAAGTTTGAGGAATCGAGAGGACATCCAGGAGGAGATGGCAGAGAGGCAGGCGGACACCCTAGAGAGGAGGGAGGGAGAGAGATCAGGAGAGGAGAGGTATAGTTGAGTGTCGTCAGCGTAAAGGTGGTAGCTGAAGCCGAAGGAGCTGGTGAGTTCACCCAGGGAGGAGGTGTATAGAGAGAAGAGTAAGGGTCCCAGAACAGAGCCCTGAGGGACCCCGACTGGAAGGGTGGATGGGGGGGAGAGAGACCCAGAAGTGGTGACAGAGAAGGAACGGTGAGTAAGGTAAGAGGTGAACCAGGACAGGACTGGGCCGGAGAGGCCGAAAGACTGGAGGGTGTGAAGGAGGAGGGGGTGGTCAACGGTGTCAAAGGCTGCAGAGAGGTCAAGGAGGATGAGAAGGGAGAAGTGGCCCCTGGCTTAAGCAGAGAGGAGGTCATTGGTGACTTTAGCCAGGGCAGTTTCAGTGGAGTGGAGGGGGCGGAAACCAGACTGGAGAGGATCAAGGAGGGAGTATTCAGAAAGGTAGGAGGTGAGACGGCTGCAGACGATACAAATGAATGATACAAATATTGGTTTGCTGCTGCAGTGCTTTTAGACCTTTTTGTCAGATGTTGCTATTGTATACTTGAGTTAAAATAAAAGCATTTCATAAGTGTGAAAGTCTTTTATTGACAATTACATTAAGTTTATGCAAAGAGTCAATATTTGCAGTATTGACCCTTCTTTTTGAAGACTTTACAGGTTTACTTTTGTACAGAGTTTGCATCAGACTGGCTCTGGTGTATGACAGCCATAGTTTTATCATCATCAACAACATTTATTTATATACTAATCATTTGCATATTTTTCTGACCGGCAGTAATATATCAGTTTAAGAGAGTGCAGACCTGTTAAGTTGAGATCTTTTTGTTTAATGTATTCATTAGTTATATTAATTGTGGTCTAAATGGGAAAATATATTTCTTTGCAGATAGTACAAATATTTGTAACATGGTTGATATCCAGAAGTGTAAAACACATGTGTAGTGATTTATATAAATTAGAGGAATGGACTAAAGTGTCCAATCTTTAGTCTGTACCTGTAAACTAATACATGTGAAACACAAAAATCTGAAAGCAGAATACAGAATGAATGGTAATGTAATATCAGTATCAGAGGAAAGAGACCTTGGACTTATAATTACATATAATATGAAGGTAAGCAAGCCTATAGGTCACTGGCCACTGGCTTTGCAGCTGAGTATGCTTACTTTACTTTAATAAATCAATATCTAGTGCCAAAATAAAATATTTATTGAATTGATAAACATATTGCACTAATTTTTTTCCATATTTTTTCCTTTATGTTGTCAATGTGATATTGGAACAAGACATTTATGTTTCTGTCTCTGGCTTGAAGCCATGACTACGGAATCCTGTAAAGTCTATTTTATATGAACATTGCAAGAAGACATCTTGTGGGTTGTCTATTGGAGCGGTACACGTTGGATTGTGGCTGATAAGAACACATGCTTTATGTCTTGACGCAAGTAGGTTTTGTGTAAGTTTATTCACAAAAGGGAGATCACAGCTATAATTGACACATGGATCACAAGAAAAATGAAGTCTGTTTGTACTGAGTGTAAATTTTTGGAGCACACTTGCAATTATACAGTGTTGCAATATTATTTGTTTTGGTTTTAATTTTTTATTTTTGCATCCAACTTTGATGAGTTATGAAGAACACTCATTTCACCTACATATGTTTGAGAGATAAATAGTGCTGGATTGGTTCCAATTGGAAATAACTGCACAGGTCAATGCTATGGCCCCCATCACAGAGATAAAAAGGTGACGAAAATAACATATCCATTGCTTCAATGAAAAAAAAAAAAAATGTTGCTAAAATTACTCATTCTGTATTTCTAGACTGCTCATTTGTAACAAGTTAATGAGTTTTTCCTATAATTGTGGCCAATGCGATCTATTATCTGATATTTTTTGGAATTTTTACACTCATAAACATCATCACATCTGTATATAAAGATTCTCTTCTCTCTCTCTCTGCTACATGAGTACCATCTATGATGTGCAGAAAAACATCAGTTTGTTGGAACTGTTGTTTTATTAGCACAAGGAATTCTTCATCAAATGGCAAATGAATAAACTGGGTGCTCTACAACAGGAACACCCACAGTACCACCTTCAGTACATGACTGAAAGTAGTCTGGGACATTCCTGAAGCAACACCAGCTGTGGTCTGGAAAGACCCAGTTGCACAGGAATGTATCATTTTAGTTCAAACCTTATTTCTTGACATTCCATTGAAGCATTTAGCGGTGGTATTGTTGTCTGGATGTTGATCACAGGCTTCAGGTCATGACGGCATAACAGCATAAGGCGGGAGCCAAAAGCAGCTTCCTTCTCTCCATCTAACATTCCAAAGAGACTAACCCGTGAGCTGTAAAAGTGATTCCTAGGTGATGTTGTTCAAGTCGCTGGCATTGGAGGTGACAAAATATTTGCAACTTCACCCACAAGACAGGAGGAGAAAAACAAATCATTGCTACTACTCTGTGATAGTGCCATACACACATACATTATGATCTATGAGTGCCTTCTCCTATAGTCACTGAGACTCATTCATGGAACGTCAAAAATGATGACCTGTGTGATATCTTCTTTTGCACAAGAGTTATCTGCCCATTTCAAGCTGTGTACCCACTTACAATCTTTTGCAAAGACCTCCGTAAAGATACACCTATAGTAGCTGGTTTGTGGATATTCTAGAAAACGTGCAAACAGTAATACATTATAACAATGCCTACATCCACATTAGGACCACCAAAACTCATTGAATCCAATGTTAACATCTTTCTTCTAAAATTCTGTTTGGTTTAACCTTATTAAATTAATCAGAAGGATAATCATACATTGTATTGGTATTTATTACATGTCACTTTTATTACATTACTTGGTGCATCTAGAAATTGAATTTTCTGCCAAAGTTGTTCAAAAATGTGTCCCTCCATAACCTAGTTAGTGGCTACTATTTCTTAATACCTTCCTATCTATGGGTGTTTTGCACTTTAATGAGCCAAGTACATTTTATAATGGATTTTAGGGCAGATAAGGATTTATTTTGGTAGAATATTGAAATAAATTTCTTTTTGGCGTCTGCATTGTATTGACTCTCTCTCTCTCTTACACTGATCCCCAACCACCAATTGATGTTTACTTAATTAAATTCAAATACTGGAGATCATGTAAATGCAGCCATCATTCCTGCTTATGTATAGCAGTGGTTGCTTGAGGCAGCAGGTGGTGTAATCACCCCCCTCAATGATCAATATCAGCAAGCACAGCAGCACGGTAATACTAGACAAGTGACGTTTCTGATCAAATAGGTGCTGGATACTGGTCAAATAGGTGCAGCATTACATTCCATTTACATGAATGCCGCTTATAAACTAAGTAGGGTATGCCCTGCAATCAGTGGTGGAAGTAGGGGTGTATACGGTGGTATGCCATACCGACACTTCTAAATTTCCACTTCGGCCACTGACTGCAATACTGGTTACATTAAATTAAGTATGTTGGTTATGTTTAAAAAGAGGGCTTGGTATAATTAAAGGTTTTCACAGCCTAATAGATTTGGCTGCAGAATACTTCAATGGAATGCAAGAATTAAGGTTTGAACAAAGTATTTATTCTCTTTATGTAAAAGATAAATGACTTCAACATGTATAATTTGTCATTGATATAGAATTAACAGTGCAAATAACTAGTAGAAGTTTTTGAAATGAGCCACAGAATGATACTTAAACAAAATATTTGGCATATAGCAGTTCAAATCCTGCAACTGCACAGCAGGATTGGCTAATATCGACATTAGCCACATTTTGGATTTAAGTGGCGATATATTATCACATATATACAATTCCTTCCCATAACTGGCATGCAATGCTGTGGAGTAGCAACATTATTCTTTCATGTGTCACTTTTAATGTAGTGATTTTTTTTTCAAACTTTTTTTTATTATCCCCAGCAAAGTTCTGTGTTAATGAAACTGTCTCTCATGGGGACTTTTTTCTCAGAAGTTTCATGGACATTTAAAACCATGACAAGAAGAAAAGTACAAAATGATTCAACATCATTGGCGGCATTAAACCTGGAAGTGAATCTCCTAATTGGACTATATTTCACAGAAAAGCTCTACAGCATGCTGGGCAAATAATACTGAATGTTTCAATTTAAGTCTAATACAAAGTCAGAAATTCAGATGCAATGAAAAAAAAATAGAATATCTGACACATTAAAAATGAATAATCAACCAGATACTTGTTTTTTCCAGGGAGTTATTTTATTTAAATACCAGCATTTGGTGTCATAAATACATATTTTAAAGCTATTTAAATACTTGGGTTTAGTAACATCACATAGAGCTGCCAGTTCAGTAAGTTTTATAAGAGTAAAGATAACGAAATGTAATTGGGTTTTACATTTAGTTTCAATACTTCCAAATTCCCAGTGAAGTACCAGCAGCTCAAATTGGAAATTCTTCACCAAAAACAAAGGTGCTTTTGATCTTGGATCAGACATGACAGACAAAAAGGCAGGAATAGTCTGGGAACATCTTTCCATTTCGCTGAGTTACATCCAGCCTGCAATTTTAATTTACATTTTCATATATTCTTAAGTGCCTTTCAAATTATTTATCTAGATATTTATTTATTTCTCAGCTCCCCTGCTGAGTAGTGAGTGGCTGGTAATTCATCCATCTGTCCTCCTTGTGCTACTTATCTATTTATCATGTCAATCACCGTCACACTTCTGAATAGAGAGATACTATAATAATATTTAATGATTCTGCATTTTCACTCTGTTTTGCTTGATGACCTATAAACTATTTTCTTATTTGACAAAAAACGCATTAGCCTTGTATTGATGCCCGATATCCGATATAGTCCTGTTTGCATTTCTGTGTATGGAATTCATATTTTTAATTTTAAATCCATTAGGCTCGCATCTGTTATATATTATATATGTATATACACACATACACAAAAAGACATTGATTCTCTGCACTCACCATGTATAAACTTCGGTGCAAGAAGGGATTGCCCACATCGTATAAACCAAAAAACATGGACTCACTAAATACACAATAAATGCTGTTCTAACTACTTTTCTATATTAAAAACAAAAAATATATATTCCACATATTGCAATATATGTTAAGCTGATCAACACACATCAAAGTCTTCCCCTTTTAGCCAGTCCTAACATGATCAAATGCTAAGCTTTTTATCTGGGCTGAAACTTACCTGCACACAGCTTTTTTAATTTATTTTTTAAGATTTTATTTTATTCAAGGTCAAGGTCAAACATTAAAAGTACAAATAAAATCAGGTATATTAAGAAGAATCAAATAAATACTGATTAACTAAGAATCAGAAAATCTCAAAAGTTACAGGAAAATTGAGGTTAGTTGCAGCATTGTTAACCAGGGTTTTTTTCTTTATTAGGAAGGGAGATGTTGGAAAGAAAAAGGTAGAGTGGGAGGGAGGGAGAGAGGGAAGAGGGGTTGGGTTTCAAATAACAAAATGTACTTGTGAAGTGGAGTTTCTTTAATAGGTTAGGTGTAAATGGATGTTATTGTAGATTGCCCAGGGTTCCCAGGTCTTGCAAAAAGATTTCTCCAAGTTATTTGCTATAGCGGTCATATATTCCATGCGGTAGATGTACCATATCTATTCAATGACTGTGGTAAAGAAAGGGGAAGCTTGAGATTTCCGCTACAAGTTGGCAGAGATAAAGTGGCACAAAAGCTTGAATTGGTGCTTTATCGTACCAGGGGAAGCTAAGGGGAATAAGTAATACTTGGGTATGAGCGTAGACCAATAGTTTGTTTGGTTTGGTCATGACCATCACATATATAAAAAGAATCCGTGTAAAAGGCAGTTACTCCAGCATCTGTCGGAGGCATCAGAAAAGATTTTACATAATCTGGTGGTATCATAGAACCAATGATAAAATAATTTGTAGGCATTCACCTTGATCTTCACACATATAGAACTGGATGTGGTATGCTCTCATATCTTAGACCATTTCACCCTGTCCAAAGCTTTACCAATGTCAGATTCTCATGTGTGTTCATAAGGTTCACTTATGGGGGAGCCGGGTAGAGGAAGTTTGGCATAAAGTGTGGAGACCATTCTTTTGGTAGAGGCCTGTCTCATGCAGAGTGTTTCAAACGTAGTAAAAGGTCTTTCCATTAGATGTGGTCCATTTGATAGAAAAAAAAATCTTAGTTTGTAGAAATTGGTAGAAATTATAATGTATTAAATTCAGAGAGACTTGGAGTTCAGAGTAGTGACTAGCCTTGCACAAAAATCATCAGCCAATACCTATATCAATAAGGGTTCCACCTAGATACCCTTCACAAGATCATATAATACACAAAAAGATTTAGCAATACGGCGCTGATCTCTTGCACATAGAGATTATACCAATAGGAAAATTCTTTGAAATGTGTCTATTCCAATAAACACTAACACACGGAAAAATGGTAAGCAACAACCTTACAAAATATAGTCCCACAGATGATACTCCTTCAATTCTTCAAAAATGTTCACCGATATACTTGATGTTGCTAGATAATAATTTGGGGCCCGATTCATTAGCGATCGGATCTTATTTTTCCTCATCTTAAGTTGCGAAGAGTACTTTAAGCAGAAACGGGGAAGATAAGAAATTCGCAATTCAATAAGGAACAGAAGTTCAAAGACACGCCTATCTTAAGTCTTTTAAGCAATGGAAAATAAGATGCAATGGATCTCAAGTAGTCAGTTCATCTTCAGATCCTCATCTTAAGTTCCTCATCTTCAAGACGGTATTATGTAATAGCAAATGTGGGAGGTATGAAGAGTTTATTTACAAATGTTAAAACACAATCAATCATGCGTATATTGTATGGTGGCTAAAGGGTTAGCACATCTGCCTTAAAGTATTGGGGTCATGAGTTCAATTCCCGACCATAGACTTATCTGTGTGTAGTTTGTATGCTGTTCCTGTGTTTGCATGGGTTTCCTTCCACACTCCAAAAGACCTACTGGTAGGTTAATTGGCTGCTATCAAATTAACAGTATTAGTTATAAATAGCTG
Source organism: Mixophyes fleayi (assembly GCF_038048845.1). Classification (NCBI taxonomy): domain Eukaryota; kingdom Metazoa; phylum Chordata; class Amphibia; order Anura; family Limnodynastidae; genus Mixophyes; species Mixophyes fleayi. The sequence continues at coordinate 113,982,628 of NC_134404.1, forward strand.
ATGATGACAAACTTCTTGTTACCTTATTATTCGCATTGGCATTTATATAATTAGATTACCTTTGACAAATGATTTTAAAGTGTTACTCAATTAAATCAACACACCTTGTTAATCACCGACATGAAAGATTGTATAATGTGTTTGAGTTGAACTGAGCGCATGTAAATGCAAATGCCTGTAATTCGCTAGCATAAATAAACATACATATTAATTTAAAAAAATAATATATGCTTTAAAATTGTATCCCAACCTATACAAAATGCATAGCGTACTCTTCCATAATCGATACATAGTAGAGTACATACAACCTCCACACATAGAAAGGGCACAAGTCAGGAATCAAACTCATGCGTGCTACAGATGTAAGTGCTAGATAATAGTACTTCTATAAAAAAAACAAAAACACAACACAGCCACTCTTCCTTATTATCCATAAATAAATGCCAGTTAACATCTGCACAAGTACCTTAGTGGTTAGCACTTTGGTCTTACAAAACTGGCGCATGAGTTCATATACCAAACATGTCCTTAGCATCTGTGTACAGCTTTCAGCGGTGAATCATTAAGGAAACGAGCACACCAGGAGCTTTGGCCAAACCAGGCTTTTTTTTTATACAAAATTGCAAGGTGTACAATTAGGATACTATTTAGATAAAGTAATAGTTTGTTTTTATGCAACATACAAACACTTGTTAGCTTGATTTTTACTCTGTCGTTCAAACGTGAACTACTACATGCTCTACCACAATGAGAACTCTGTCCTCCAATTTTAGATGTATCTCCCCCTCAAATGCCACTTTTAGGGCAAGGTGCATTTTGAATTTAATACAATGTTTTATTTTCAAAAAGGAAGTTGCCCCACAGGTCACATTCACATAACTATGTGCATGCTGATATCAATTACTATGAATGACCTAAGACTCAGAGGGGATGGGTTGATTTTTAGGGGTCTTTCTTGGACTAAAATGCAACATTGTCTTGAATCCTTGTTTTTGCTCCATCTACGGCTTGTATGTGTTGTTATGCACTCTGCTTTACACAAAAACAATGCAGACCACAGTGAAGCAGCACAGTGGTTGATTTGCGCGAACTACTGACTTACAGCACTGGGGTCATAAGTTCAATTCCAAACCATACCATGCCCTTATCTGTGTGGAGTTTGTATGGTCTTTTCCATGTTTGCATGGGTTTACTCTGACATTATAAGTTGATGTACGCTATGCTCTTTTGATAATTTTAATAGGACCTCATATATTTCACATTAACCTGCCCCTTCAATACAAGTAGGTTTTGGGAAGGTGTTATTTTGGTTTGCCATTTAGCATATACCTTTCTTAACGATTCAGGGCCCCCAGGCACCTTATGTGTATGATATTACTACGAATGGCCTACCGTTTGGAGGGGTGGTGTGGTTGTGAAATGCAATTAGCATTAGCCTCTGCCAACCTTGTTTTTCATCTTCTGCTTGTATGTTATGTCCCCATCTGGTAAAGAAAAACACTGCAGCCAATACTGGGTCCGCATGGTGGCTTAGTGTGTAGCACCTCTGTCTTCCAGTGCTGGGATCAGGGCATGTCTCTCCCATTGGGCACAATGGGCAGGTGCCCAGGGGCCCTGCAGCCCAGGGGGCCTGTCAGAGGCAGCACAAAAAAAAATCCTGAAATAAAAGAAAATACTTACCTTGCGGTCAGCTGGCGATCTGGCTCCCTCCCTGGTCTCCGCCTCCGTGCGGCGCTCGCAGTGCATGTTGGGCGTGACGTCATCATGCCCGCCCGACATCCATTGCGGAACGCCGCACGGAGGAGGAGACCAGGGAGGGAGCCAGCTGACCGCAAGTAAGTATTTTCTTTTCAGGATTTTTTTTTGCGCTGCCTCTGACAGGCCCCCTGGGCTGCAGGGCCCATATATATATATATATATATATATATATATATATATATATATATATATATATATATATATATATATATATATATATATATATATATATATGGGCCCTGGTGCACTGCTTTGCCCGGGGGTCCAAAATGTTGTTAAGAGGGCCCTGGCTGGGATCATGAGTTTGTTTCCTGCCTTATGTGGAGTTAGTGTTCTCCCCATGTTATTGTGCCTTTCCTTCCAAAGTCATACTAGTAGCTTCATTTGCTGCTAACAAATTGACCCCAGTCTGTGTTATGGCTTTGACATTGCAATCTCTGTTGGGATAGTAAGGCCTTCTCTGTATAGTGAGGCAGTATTAGTGGTGCTATATAAATAAATGTTTCTGATGATGATGTTGTAATAAGAAAACAAAAGACCTTAAATCTTTTTTCTCTTTTTTGGGACATCTAAATTCGTTAATGCCCTAATACCCACATGTTGTACAAATTTACTATATTAATAAAGACACACAAGCCAATGATTGTGTTTGAACTAATATATTAACAGAAACCGATAATACAAAAAAAATTATATAAAAAAACCCAAAATAAACTCAAACATACAGGTCATCTAATATCTTTAAATCTTTTGCCATTTTTCTTTGATATTTATGATTTTTTTGTTATTTCGCCTGATGCGGGCATATATTTGACTCAGTGAAGGCGGCTGCCGTGGCCTGATGGACGTGTATTCCGGAAAATGAAAGAAAAAAGAAAATAAAAAATTAGATTACTTCATTACCGAATGTTGAAAACACAGGAGTTAGGTCACAGTACACGTCTATGCTAACATTCAAATTACAGCAATGTCTAATGGTATGCAAAATACCAAAATACATTAGGAGCAAGAGGCCTAAGGCTTTTTGATTGCAGATATATATATATATTTATATATTCATTCATATCTATTGCACTAATGGAAGAGGGGGGGTGGAGAGTGTATTTTCCATAACTACTTTGTATGGCCATCATGATGGAAACCTGTGACATTTTTAAGTCTGTCTACTTTAATTGACCATGTGTGAAATAATGGTTTTGTAAACAGTACAATGGACATCTAAATGTTAGAAAATGATGTCAATCCTTTTATGTCAATACTTACCATCTACCAAGGCATCCACGTCTTGGATGTCTGCCGCCACGGCCTCCAACACCTCCTCCTCTGCCTCCACCACCTCCACCCTGGCCGCTGGGGCACCACGGCTCTGACTGCCTGTTTGAATAAGTATAACACATTAGTTTCTTGAAAAATGTTCTCCCTGTTGCACAATTACCTAAAGGTAGTCATATAATAATGTGAACGGACATTGAGCTCCTCCAAGAGCTGTGGTTTGCGCCATTGTAAATCACTCCACCACCGCTGCTGTTGTACTACAGACATGCGGCAGTGTAATTACAACCATATGATGTGGCAAACTATTCGGTAGGGCTGCAGCTTCATTTCATTAGTCACGTATCTCCCACTGGGCATGCTATCCATGACCTCCGCCAATACAAGCAGCTCTCTACGGGCAAAAATAGCAGACCTCATTTTCCTTCTTAGCTCTACCTCTTAATATTTTAAAGTATTCAACTGTGTCCTTAGTTCTGTAAGTACATGTGGGCGTGCTTACGACAGTCGCGGTTCTCTTTGCAAAATGTCGGCTTCTCATTCATTCCTCCTATCCAAGCAAACAGGGGGCGGCCCAATGGAAACAGTACTCCTTTATTTGCAATTACAGGCACTATATTTATAAGTGTACTAGTTTTTGACAAAGCTGAGTTGTAAATGCAACTGTATAAATAAAGTGTAACATTTTGAGTTAACTACCAGAAAAAGCATACAGTAATTTACTTATGTTTCTGAAATTTAAATCATAACTTGGTGATATGGTTTTGATAAGGTTGAAAGTAACACATATTTGGGGCCCTAATTTGCCTCACGAATCTGCCCCTATCCTCATCACAAACTTACAGAAAAATTAAATTTTAGGCAAAAGACAGGGTACAGTGGTGTTATTTACATCTATGAGACAAATGCAGAAAGACAGTGCTTTTCAACGAATAGTGCTGAAATAAATAGAACAGAAAAAGCAATGTACATTTGGGATTCCTTGGCGTAGAGATGATATTTTAGGGCAAATGACCAAATTAGTACTCCAACACAAGAGATGTTCAATATTAAAGTACAACATTTGCCCAAAAAGGAGCCTTGTGACACCTCAATAGAGAGTGAGAGTGAAAGGGAGAATATGCCAGAGTTGGGTACACTACAGGAGCGGTTAGAGAGGTAGCAAGTGACCCAGGAGAGAACTGTCTATATGGACAATGGAGTGAAAGATGTGTAGGAGAAGAGGGTGTTAACCACTGTCCAAAGCAGCAGAGAGTTTCAGGAGAATAAGTATTGCAACAAAAAAAAATAATAATATTTATAGACACAATTACAGTTATCAAATTAAACATGAGAACAAACTGAAAATAACAACTTCTTTGTAAACTAAAAGTTATAAACACATGAATGTTGGTTTAATCCCATTGGCTAGAAGTGTTGCAAGGCAGGTCATGCTGGAACCCATCAAGCCCATCTTCTTTCTCTGTTTAAAATATGAGAAGAAATAAACCTTAGTCCATTTGGAAATCAAAAATTCATTGACTGTACTTGTACACATCTATACTTTCAAGCAGTAAAATCTACAATCTGTTGCCTTAACTGTAACACAGGTCCCCCAATAACCAAAAAGAAACAACAACTAGATAGTTACAAGCTGCAAAAAGCAACTCCTCCATGTCTTGATCTTTCTGCATGAAATGAAACTTGCCAATCCTCTTTGATTACGGAATATTTTTAAGGTGAGGCAGACATGTCCCAGCTAAGGCCTGGTAGTACATAAAGGAAAGCCTTTAGTTTGGTCTATTTCTGGAGGGCTGGAGATCTGTTGGATAGACATGCAACATGGAAAATTTCCAAAACCACATAAAAAGTTTATTAATAGATATAAGAATGAAAAGCTTAACACCCCCCCCCCCCCAAAAAAAGTGGGTTACAATTGTTAAGACAAAAACACACATTACATATAAAAAGAGAGATGCACTGTTATTGTGTAACATAAAATATCTTACAAACACAAACATTTAAAGTGTCTATAAAAGAAAACTAAAATAGAAATCTCAGTACAAATAAAAGACCACTATTCACATCCCCAGCAGAAAAACACACTATAGGGTCATAACCAACTTCAAGTAGGCATGAATCAGTCTTTTATAGTGGATTGTAATGAGACAAGTATATGCAGGTGTATAGGCCCACTGAGGTATCAGATGACGAGATCTGATGCTGGGTCTATGCAATGCTGTTTATGAAAATCTGTTGTTTCCTTTTATACTGATTAAAACATGTTTGTGTTTATTTCTGAATGCAAATTAATCTGATATGCATTAGCATAGACTTTCTTATTTTAATTTTTAAAAACCAAAACATGATCCTTTAGGTCTGTTACTAATAACGTGTGTGCAATTGTTCATTTAATTATGGTCATTAAGACTTTAGAATGCCACTAGTGGCTGTGTTGTATGTGTGTTTCAATCTGAAATATGCCTTACTGGTTAGAGAAATGAGCTGGCAACAGCAGGGTCATGAGTTCAAATCCAGAATCATGCCTGTATCTGTGCTGACTTTGTATATCTCCATGTTTCAGTGGCTGTACTCCAATGTGTCACTTATAGAAGAGTACGCTAGTAACTGGTTTTAGAGTATTATACATACTTATGAATGCAATTGTATTAGCTGTTAAATCCGCATCCACGTTTATTTAAATTTTAACATTTTCTGTGACACATTTTTCGTGATGGAGAACAAGAGAATGTTTGTGTGTAATTCTTTATTGTCTATCCTTAAACCTGCATGTGGGCAGTAATGCATGTGTTGTGTTTGGAATTTCCATATCCAAATATTTAAACTGTGCATGTACAAAGGATTTAGAGCTCTTTTGAATTGTTAATAAAAATATAATTGATTGGTTGTTACATTAATTAAAATTAATAAACTAAAACTGTTTGTTATGAGAGACATTGATGCTCAGCCTGTCCTTCTAGTCTATTACATGCACATATTGTTTTCACTCGCACGTTGGCGTAGTAGTTAGACAATCCACTTTTCATTAATGGGTTCATTAATTTGATTCCAGCTACATTTTGTGGAGTATGGATAAATTGCATGTTGAAAATTGTATGCAGCTACAACACAGAAAAGCAGCTGTTCGAAAGAACTTGAGTGCAAAGACATAGGAAATATCCACAGATGAAAGCTAAAAAAAACCTAAGTGCCAAAATACAATCATTTTTAAGTCCTATTATTATTATTATTATTATTATTATTATTATTATTATTATTATACATAACTGAATTTTCATATCCAAATATTTAAAATGTGTATGTACCAAGGATTTATGTCTCTAATATTACAAAGTATAATTCATGACATTAATAAAAATTAAAAAAGGGAAAAAGATTATGAGAGAAGTTGATGATCAGCTTTTCCTTCTAGTCTATTTCATGCACATATTGTTTCCACTTGAACATTGGCTTAGTGGTTAGCCAATCCACCTTTCAACAGTGGAGACCTGAGTTCAAATCCTCACCTATGCACTTATCTCTCTGGAGTTTATATATCCTCCCCATGTTTGTGTGAATTTCCTATGTATCCCTTCTGTAAGAGTACGCTTTAACTTCGCACAAATTCTCCAAACAATTTGAACAAATCAAGCTGCTTGATTTACAGCTTGCTTTCATATTCTTAGTACCGTATTATTAGGCGTTTTTTTCTAAAATCTTAGTTTGTGTGAAACCCGGATTTGCTGGAATGCCGGAGCGCCGGAATGAGTCAGCTTACTATAGCGCCCTCTGCTGCATTTTGTTCTGCTACACAGATATCACAGATATTTTCTCTGTAATATGTGGAACAACTTTTCAACATACTATATTGCATATATATTGTATTGTGTGTATAAATATATATATATCTATATATATATATATAGATATATATACACAAAACACAATATATCTGCTATATAATGGAATGCTGAGTGCATTCCCCATCCATTCCGGTTGCCGGAATGGGGCTAAGAGTATCCTAACCGTCTACTCCGGCTGCTGGAATGGGTCTGCCAGTACCTTAGCCTTCCATTCCAGCAGCCAGGATGGATGGGTAATGCATTTAGCGCTTTATTCCGGCAGCCGGAATGGATGGGGAATGCACTCAGCACTCCATTACTACATACATTAAGGCAGCTAGAATGGATAACTAGATTGTATAGCTGGGATATACAATATATATGCAATATAATATGTGTAATAGTTGTTCCACATATTACAGAGAACATATCTCTGTAGCAGAACAAAATGCAATATGCAGGCATAGAAAACACAGCAAGCTTTACTCAAGACACCAAGCAGCAGAGGGCGCTCTAGTAAGCTGACTCATTCCGGTGTTCCGGCATTCTGGCAGTTCCTAGTTTAACCTAATCCACAAATATCAGCACATAACTGTTGAAACATCAACCACTGTACATTGCAATTTATTACAATTGTGGTTGTAATTAAAAAGAGGTTGCTTTTTTTAAAAAAAATACACAGGGTATGATTCATTAAGGAACTTAGGCAAGAAATTTCTTACTTAAGTCTCCTCGACAAAACCATGTTAAAATGAAAGGGGTGAAAATTAGTTTTCTATTTTGCACATAAGTTTAATACTGTCTGTTTTTTTTAAGCCCACAATCAATAGTGAAATAATTATTTAATTGGTACAATATACAGGGTCTCTTCCTGGTTGGGTATGACAACAATGTTAGCTTTAGTGGTTACCAGGTCAAAGGCCACCCCTTGTAAGATCCGATTAAACAGATCTGCGAGTTTGGGGATGAGGAAGTTAGAGTAGAGTATTCCTTGTAATAATGGAAAGTGAAACCACCTGGGCCATGAGCAGAAGATGTGTTCCATGATTTAATTGCTTGCTGAATTTCTTCCAGTGAAATGTCCTCATTTATAAATCGACTGCTCTCTAGGAATAATTTATGTAAAGTTTTAGTTTTTAGATAATCATCTATAAGCTCTATATGACCGTTTAGGGAAGAGGGGGAAGGGGTCCCTGCATACAGCTTTTAAAGAAAAATCTTACCAAGCTCTAGCAGCCATGAGACACCTGGGGACTCACCCTGATACAAGTTAGAATTAATTAATGTAAAGAACTAGAAATGGAGTGAAGATTGTCTTGAAAGTGACATGCAATTCAACCAATAGGGTAGCAGATCTGAATTAGGGATTCCTGCACAAATTCAAGACTGGTTGTATGTTAACATTGCTTATCAAGTTATAAAGTTTAAATCATTTTTCCATTACATCTTTTGTCTCCGTTGTCAGTCTATCTTTGTGCTAGTATTTATTGTTTGTAATCTTGATAACCTGATACAGATGATAAAGTCCTAGCTCTGTCATTTGTGGTCCACAGTCAGCAGCCTTATATACTCACACCAACACTACACAGTACTTCTCTTTACTCTCTTTCAGACACAATAACCATTACCCACTGAATTGAAAATCACATTCACTGTCTGGGCTATAACTAAAAGAAAGTTGAGTCTCATTAAGTTGTCTCTTCTTGTCACTATTAAAGAGGAATTCAGGGCCCCAGTACAACAACTTCATAGGGCCCCCCTTACAGTTGAGCGTGTAAAAAAATTTTGCACCGGCACAATTTTTTTATGTTGATCTAGTCACACTATTTGGGACGTGGCTATGCATCATTGAGGTGTGGCTAGCAGGTGAAAAGTGCTAGGCCACCCTCCTATACAAAAAAAACCTGCATTGTTGTGTACACCATTGACACAAGGGTGCAGTGCCCGCTTGCCGGGTGTGACATATGTCCCAGTACTCCTGACTTTCAGGACATCTAGCATCTTAGTGTAGTATAGAAAGAATGCATTGTGTACATAAACAGTTCACAGTCTTGGCCTGCCCCTTACATTGGGCAGAACAGTCACTAAAAATTGTTCTTCTCACTTTCACCACCTGTGGCTGCTGCTTTCTTTAGTTGCGGCTTGTCTGGGTCCTGGAATGTTGGGGGCCCTATTTGGGAAAAAAAATGGCTACATTTAGAAAATTACAACCAGCCCCGGCGTTAAATCAATAACCCCGACAAGTAATAATTAGGCCTTCCTCCAGCCCCATTAAAATAATAGTATTCCCATTTAATAAATAAACCTATATCCCTTTCAGCAAACAGCTCCAGCAATAAATATAAATAAATATACATATTTCCCGCAACCATCACTGCCATTAAATAATTCATACTCACATTTAATAATGAGACCTCCTTCTTCCCAAACTCACCCCTGCATTCAATAGCCCCCAAACCATCCCATCTTAAATTAATAGTCCCCACTATTAAATTGCCCCACCATCACCCCACAAACAAAATAGCACCAATTAAATAGCCACCACCTACCTCACACACACTACATTGCCACAAGCCCCCTGTGCCATCACATACACATTACTGTGCCCCTTCATCACAACTACACTGTGCCTCCTTATGATCACACTTCGCCCTCCATGCTGCTTTTCCCCCACTTTTTCATCACTCTGTGCCTACCCCCTCTTCTTCATCACTCTGTGCCTCTCTCCAGCCCCCCTTCTTTATCACTTTGTGCCGTTCTCCCTCCCTTTATCACTCTGTGCCTTTCTCTCCCCTTTATCACTCTGTGCCTCTCTCCCCCCATTTTATCACTCTGTGCCTCTCTCCCCCCCTTTATCACTCTGTGTCTCTCTCCCCCCTTTATCACTCTGTGCCTCTCTCCCCCCTTTATCACTCTGTGCCTCTCTCCCCCCCTTTCTGTATCACTCTGTGCCTCTCTCCCTCCCTTTCTGTGTCACTCTGTGCCTCCCCCTTTCTGTATCACTCTGTGCCTCTCCCCCCCTTTCTGTATCACTCTGTGCCCCCCTCCCCTTTTCTGTATCACTCTGTGCCTCTCCCCCGCCCTTTATCACTCTGTGCCTCTCTCCCCCATTTCTGTATCACTCTGTGCCTCTCTCCCTCCCCTTTCTGTATCACTCTGTGCCTCTCTCCCCCCCTTTCTGTATCACTGTGTGCCTCTTTCCCCCCCTTTATCACTCTGTGCCTCTCTCTCCCCCATTTATCATTCTGTGCCTCTCTCCCCCCCTTTCTGTATCACTCTATGCCTCTCTCCTCCTTTCTGTATCACTCTGTGCCTCTCCCCCCCCTTTCTGTATCACTCTGTGCCTCTCTCACACCTTTCTGTATCACACTGTCCCTTTCTGATTTTCTCCCCTTGCCTCTCCACTCCTTTACTTACCTTCTATTAGCTTCTTTCATCTCTTCTCTTCTTTCTTCTCTCTTCTGTCTTCTTTCGTGGTCCTCTCTGCGCCGCTCCTCATCACTGAATTTCAGGCGTGACTTAATGACGTCACGCCTGACATCCAGTGTGAACGGAGAAGAGAGGAGGGACACGGTGCCGCGATCAGGTGAGTTGTTTGTTTTTTCTTACACTATCCAGCTCCCCCCACCAACGAGCGAGTCAGAGCTCCTAGTCCCCGGCAGTGGGGGCCCAGGCCCCCTGGCATGTCCGGGCCCGGGTAAATAGTACCCGCACCCCCCCTCTCGGTGGCCCTGCCTACACCACCTGATAGAATAGTAATAAGAGGAAACTGTTGGAAGCACAGCATTTACAGCATATTACAGTACTTTTTTTGACCATATTGAATACATCTTTGTAACATTCAAACTCTAGGTTGGAAAAATTATGTGAACCCCTAAGCTAATGATTTTTACGTAAGTTAGTTGGCATTAAGATTTATCTCACAAGGAGTCCAATCAATAATACGAGATTGGAGGTGCTGGTTAGAATTGTTCTGCCCTATATAAACCACTCACACTTTTGGAGTTTGTTATTCACAGGAAGCTGATGTGAAATATGCCTCAAACAAATGGGATCTCAGAAGACCTAAGATTTAGAAATTTTGAATTACATAAAGCTGGAAAGGGTTAAAAAAGTATCTCTAAAAATAAAGTCTGTATAGATGAAGAAAGTTCAGCATCCAGGAGGAAATGGCAGAGAGGCAGCAGGACAACTTAGTGAGGATGAAAGGGTAGAGTACAGGAGAAGAGAGGTAGATTTGGGTGTCATTGACTCAATGAAGAGGTGTACAAAGAAAAAAGCAGAGGGTCAAATACCGGGGGTGCCAGAGTAAGAGACAGAGAAGGGGCAGTTAGAGAGATAGGTGTTAAACAGGGTTAGAGGTTAGAAAAGCCCATGGAGTGAATGGTGTGCAGTAGGAGAGGGTTATTGAAAGTACCAAAGGCTGCAGATAGGTCCAATAGGATGAGAAGAGTTGTGGCCTTTATATTTGGCAAATAAATAATCATTATTGACTTTAGCTAGGGCAATTTCTGTTAAGTGGAGGGGGCGGAAACTGGATTGGAGAGGATCAAGGAGGGAGTTGTCGGGAAGGTAGTTAGTGAGATGACTGTAGACTGGCCGTTCATGCAATTTAGAAACAAAAGGGAAAAGAGTGATCGGGCAGTAACTGGACAGGGTGGTGGGATCAAGATTAGTTTTTCTAGAATGGGTGAGCTAGGAGCATCTTTGAAGTAAGAGGGGAAAATTGCAGAGGAGAGGGAGAAGTTAAAGAGGTGGGCCAAGCTGCTGGCAAGAGGGATTTGTGGAAGTGAGAGGTGATGGGTTCAAGGGGCAGGGAAAAGCGTGAGAGAAGTGGGGCAGAATGAGAACATAGGATGGTGGTTTGAGGGCAACGGGGGGGGGGATGCAGAGGGGGATATGACAGAAGTGGGAGAAGATTTCTGATGGCATTAATTTTGGTGAAGAAGAATGTAACAAAGTCAGAGGCAGAAATGGAGGGTGGAAGGGGAAAAGGGGGAGAGAAAAGTAAGGAGTTGAAAGCGGCAAAGGGGCGACAAGGGTTGTATGACTGGGAAATAATGAGGGATTTAAAGACGGATTGTTTGGCTATGTAGAGGGCAGAGCAGTAGGAGGAGAATAGGAGCTTGAAATGGAGAAGATCTGCCAGGGAACGAGATTTCCTCCAGTGGAATTCTGCAGTAGGTGAACATAATTTGAGGAAACATGTGAGTTTAGCGTGCTAAGGTTGGGGGTTGGGATGGCGGAGGGAAACCACAGTGGTGGGGCAGGCAGAGTGGAGGGCAGAAGAGAGGGTGTGGCTATAGAGGGAGGTTGCCAGGTTGGGACAGGTCAGATTGCTTATCAGGAGAGAAGAGTTTCATGGGAGGAGGAAAAGACTGCAGGTTACAGAGTGTCAAGATTACGCCGAGTGAGAGTGTGGGGGGGGGGGGGTAAGGGAGATGAGGAGAGCGTGAAGGAGATGAGATGATCATCAGAAAGAGTGAATGGATATATGGTAATGTCAGAAAGAGTGTAAAGTGTGAGAAGACAAGTGAATAGAGTGGCCAAAACAGTGGGATGGGGAGGAGGTCCATTGTGAAAGGCTAAAAGATGATGAAAGAGCAAGTAGTTTAATTGAACTCGAGTCTGAAAGGTAATTGATCAGGATGTTGAAGTTGTCCAGGAAGATAGGGTGGAGGTCAGATGTGAGGTACTGAGGGAACCAAGCTGCAAAGTTATCAAGGAATTGGGAAGTGGGCCGGGGGGCAGTAAATGACTGCAAAACAGAGATTAAAAGGTTAAAAGAGATGAATGGAGGGGATCTCTAAAGAGGAGAACATTAAGAAAGGCTCAGGAGGGATGAACAGGAAAGTGCAGGTGGGAGAAAAGAGAATGTCCACACCACAGGACGGTCACCAAGCTTGAGGCAATGGGTGAAGGAAAGGTCCCCATAAGAGAGAGCAGCAGGGGAAGCAGTATCAGAGGAGGAAAACCTGGTTTTGGTGATGGTAAGGAGGTTAAGAGGGTTGGATATGAAGAGATTATGGACAGAGGGCAGTTTATTACAGATGGATCTGGCATTTCAAAAAGCAAAGGAGAAAGGGAGAGTGGGAAGTGGGGAAATGTGAATGAGATTGGATGGTTTGCAAGTGAGCAGGGGTGTGCTGGTTTAGGATGCAGAATAGAGCAGGGGTAGAGTTTGGGTATAGGATGTGGGCAAGGAGGCATGCTGTGGGGAAAGGGAGAGGGGTGGAGAGATGGCGGGAGGAAGAAACAGTAATACACAGTGTAACAATGGGCAATACAGTATTGACAGCATACAACTGTACTTATAGTGCAGCAATGGTTCAGAGGGAGACCAATACCCAAAGATAGAGAGTAGGAGAATGTCCAGGTGGCGGGGGTGAGAGCATGGGGAGAAAGTTATGAGGAGAATCCATGGTTAAGTATAAGGAGGTTCAGGAGGTCAGTAGTAATTATCTTGCATGTGAGCAGGGAATGGGCAACAGGTTTGGAGGTAGTGGGAAAAGATCGTGGGAGTCTGGTGAAAAGTAAGGGTGTGCACCGGGCACTTTTAGTGTTTTGGGTTTTGGGTTCTGATTAGCTTAAGGTTTTGGGTTCTGATTTGTTTTGCCAAAACACCTGACGAAAGGTTTTGGTTCTGATTTAGGGTTTTGGGTTCTTATTTATTTTTAAAAAAGCATAAAAAGCGCTAAAATCCAGTTTTTGGTTTTTTTTTACACTCCTACGCTATTATTAACCTCAATAACATTCAATAACAATCATTTCCACTAATTTCCAGTCTATTCTGAACACCTCACACCTCACAATATTGTTTTTAGTCCAAAACTTTACACCGAGGTAGCTTTCTGGACTGCATAGTGGAGTGGCCCCGGTACCCAATTTGGTACCGGGGCCACAATACCTCCTCCAACTGGTCTCAATTCCACTGCACATATGGCTGCTCCTCCATCCTCTGCAGCATATAGAGAGTGGAGTTCTAGCGCGTCAATACCTCTTGTTTTCGATCATGACAGTGCATTTTAATTATTTTTGGATTTGGCCCCAACACTGAATGTAGTTTAATATCTGATACGCAGCTATCTGGACTGCGTAGTGGAGTGGCCCCGGTACCCAATTTGGTACCGGGGCCACAATACCTCCTCCAACTGGTCTGAATTCCACTGCACAGATGGCGGACACCGGATGCACGTCTAACACCAACATAGCTGTTAAGGCCGCAGTTATCCGCTTTGCCATAGGATGACTACTGTTGTACTTTGTGCTCATGGCAAACGACTGTTGGACGGTCACATAATGCCAAAAAAAGAGGTGCAAGATGGAATTGTCCTTGGGCCCTCCCACCCACCCTTATGTTGTTGAAAGAGAACATGCACACTTTAACAAACCAATCATTTCAGCGAAAGGGCCTACCAAACAACTGAGGCTGAAATGATTGGTTTGTTTGGGCCCCCACACCAAAAAAGCTATTTATCTCTCCCTGTACAAACTAAACTGGCTCTACTGAGGCAAGATGTCGTCCTCATCCTCATCCTCTGATTCCTCTCCCCCTTCAGTGTGTACTTCCTCCTCCTCACACATTATCAATTCGTCCCCGCTGGACTCCACAACCACAGGTCCCTCTGTAGTATCTGGAGGCCAGTGCTGTACTTCATTGAGGAATTGAAAATTCATTTTTATGAACATCATTTTTTCAACGTTCTGCGGAAGCAACCTCCTTCGCCGCTCACTGACCAGGTTACCCGCTGCACTAAAAACTCTTTCGGAGTAAACACTAGAGGGGGGACAACTCAGGTAACTTGGGACTGCACAAACAATGAACGTAGTAATAGAAATGGCAGTTCCTCTTTTTTGGGACTGCACAAACAATGAACGTAGTAATAGAAATGGTAGTTCCTCTTTTTTTGGACTGCACAAACAATGAACATAGTAATAGAAATGGCAGTTCCTCTTTTTTGGGACTGCACAAACAATGAACGTAGTAATAGAAATGGCAGTTCCTCTTTTTTGGGATCGCACAAACAATGAACGTAGTAATAGAAATGGCAGTTCCTCTTTTTTGGGATCGCACAAACAATGAACGTAGTAATAGAAATGGCAGTTCCTCTTTTTTGGAACTACAGAAACAATGAACGTAGTAATAGAAATGACATTTCCTCTTTTTTGAAATTACAGAAACAATTAATGTAGTAATAGAAATGGCAGTTCCTCTTTTTTGGAACTACAGAAACAATGACCGTAGTAATAGAAATGGCAGTTCCTCTTTTTTGGAACTACAGAAACAATGACCGTAGTAATAGAAATGGCAGTTCCTCTTTTTTGGAACTACAGAAACAATGAACGTTGTAATAGAAATGGCAGTTCCTCTTTTTTGGAACTACAGAAACAATGAATGTAGTAATAGAAATGACAGTTCCTCTTTTTTTGGACTGCACAAACAATGAACGTAGTAATAGAAATGGCAGTTCCTCTTTTTTGGGACTGCAAGAATATATTGCTCTATAATATTTTTTATACTTTTTGAATAATTTTTTTATATTTTTTTTAAAAAAAAGTGGGGGTATTTTTTTAAATTTTTTAAATGATTTTTGGCTAATTAACAAATTGCTATGGACTTATCAGAAACAAATACAGGACAAAAGCACCACTGGAATCAGCAGCACAGACATTGGCCAAAGCACCACTGGAATCAGCAGGACAGAGCACTGGAAAAAAGTACTGCTGGACTCAGCAGGACAAAGCACCACTTGACTAAAGTAATCAGCAGGACAGAGCACTGGACAAAGTACTAATGGACTCAGCAGGACAAAGCACCACTTGACTAAAGTTATCAGCAGGACAGAGCCCATCAACCTCCCTCTTCAGTAACCACAGGGAGAATGAAGATGGCGGCCGCGAGCGGGGCATTTATGAGATCAGAGTCTCGCGAGATCCGACACGAGACTTGGATGTCATAGCCTCGTTTTGCATTCCTTGGGCGGCCGGAAGTACCCGAATAGTGCTCGGATCCCGTCGGATTCGCACTGTTCGGGTGGGCTCGGATTAGCGAAATCCGAGCCCGCTCATCTCTAGTGAAAAGGAATGTAATGGAGATCTGGGGCCTGATTCATTAAGGATCTTAACTGAAGAAATTTCTTATTTCAGTCTCCTGGACAAAAGCATTTTACAATGCAAGGGGTGCAAATTAGTATTCTGTTTTGCAGATAAGTTAAATACTGACTGTTTTTTCATGTATCACACAAATAATTGATAGCTTATTTGTACACTGAAATTTAAAGTTGATATTTGTGTGCTACATGAAAAAACAGTCAGTATCTAACTTATGTGCAAAACAGAATGCTAATTTGCACCCCTTGCATTGTAACATGGTTTTGTCCAGGAGACTGAAATAAGAAGTTTCTTCAGTTAATGAATCCTTAATGAATCAGGCCCCTGATGAGGAAAGTAGGTGAAGAAAGCAGAATCATGGAGGTCCAGTAAAGAGGAGAGTCTATTAATGGTGAAAATAGAGGTTGTGGATAAGAAAGGCATCCACATTTAGGGTGGGAGGGAAAACCAGTGCAGAGATCGAGTACAGGGAAGGTGCTGGAAGTGAGGAGGCAGCAGGAGGAGGAGGGTATGATGGCCAAAGTGGAGCTGAGAGGGTTCCAGGGCTGTCTGGTGCATTGGCAGAGGCTAGAGCAAGGAGGTCAACGGGAGAAGGACTTCTGCATATGGAGCCCGAAATGTTGAGAGCTGGAACTGGAAGCAGGTGAAACAGGGCGTGGCAGCAGCCAGAAATGGAGATGCTGTCCCGATCTGTACTGCATTACCCACCAGAGAAGAAACGCAACAGGAGCTCACAGGAATCAATGGGTTGGCGTGGATAGGAAATCATCAGGTCGGCATGGGAGGCGTGGATGGAGACCTCATTGCCGGACAGGGGTGCGAGGCTAGGCCGATTCCACGCCCTCAATTACTGAAATGTATACAGAGCAGTTGAAGGCAGCAGGAGGTCAACTAAGACATCAGAGACAGGTGAGGAGGGCATCTGATTAAGTCTGGGGCTACCCCAAATGAATTTGGGGCCCAGAATGAAAGTACATACTGGGCCCCAGTGGAGAGCATGCTTAACACGATCCAGGAGCTGGAAATTAGATTTGTGTTGCAGTTCCCCCTTTTTGTAGACAGTCAGCCAATTGTAATCTTTTGGCAAGCCTCTCTATTTTGTATTTGTAAGCCAGACAATAAGGTGACCCATGATAATTGCCTTATGAGCATCCCAGATGGTTATAGATAAATTTGATTTCTGTTTTCCATTTATATTTTAGGGATACAAAATTAATTTGGTAACATAAAAGCAACATTTGGCTGATAAAGAGTATGTGGTATAAATGTATGTTAAGGCTAAACCTTTCATTAAACAGAGATGTCGAAAACCATATTTTCTTCTACCTCTCCCTTTCTCGCACCCTTCTCCCTCCCTCCTTTCCGTTTACTAACCTAGTTAAGATTTAAGTTTTATGTAAAATGAGTAATTTTAAATGTGATATTGTCTATTGTAAGGTTATCTTTAATGTCAGGCTCCGAACTTTGAATATATATTCCCCACTATCCACTCATCTGTTATTTCCTCTCTTATGCCCCATCCCTCCCTTCTTCCCACTCTTGCCATAACCTTCCTCACCCACCTTTTTCTTCTCTTTCTTCCCTAACTCTATTTTAACTTACCCCTTCTATTCTGTTTCTCCACCCCCCTACACGTAACCTTTGTTTTTCTTTCTAAAATTGTTAAAATCTTATTTGTACAGTTCACTGGTATAATATCTAATGTATGTTTTTGATGTATCCTGCTATTTCTGTACAATAAAAATTAAATTTTTTTAACAAAGCAATAATTGGCAACACAAAATTATTACAGCAACACAAAATTAATATTGTAACACACAACATTTATTTTCTTGTACAAACCTATTTTATGAAATATAAGTGATTCCTTTAGCTCAAAAATTATTTTGTAACTCTCTCCTGAACTTGAGATCCAAAACTAAAGTAACACAAAGGAAATTAAACAGATATTTATATTATATTACATATAAGTGTGAGATTTAAATGTGCTTTGAATTTAGTATAATACATTAAAATTTAGCTCCATCCATTACAAAATTTGCACTTTGTAGCTTATTGGTTATGCAAGTTTGCCATTGAATTATATGTTTCTATTCTTACCCTCAGCAAAATAATATGATTCATTTTTAAAATATGGAAGTAAT
Source organism: Mixophyes fleayi (assembly GCF_038048845.1). Taxonomy (NCBI): domain Eukaryota; kingdom Metazoa; phylum Chordata; class Amphibia; order Anura; family Limnodynastidae; genus Mixophyes; species Mixophyes fleayi. Next base: position 114,000,734 of record NC_134404.1, read on the forward strand.
TGAAATTTAAACCTGTAAATTGCTGACACTAAATCATCAAATAAAAAACACATTTCTGCTACTAGGTTGAAAATCACATAATTATAAAAAGTCAGAGGGGAGTACCAAGGAGATGACTCCCTACAGCCTGACTCAAAATCAGTCTTTAGGCCAGCCTGCCGACTTGGATAATAGAGTAGCTCACAGCCAAGACTGTAGCATGGCCCTCAAAACACTACGTTTGGGGGTGTACAGGGGTGAACGCAGGATTTAGAAGGGGGGGTGAGTCTGAATTCTACAGCAGCCGCGGCGCTGTCAAGCAGCATCCGCGGCAGTGCCGCAGACTCTTCTTTGACAGTGCCGCGGCTGCTGTACAGTATCGTTGGTTCACGGTGGGGAGGGGTTTCTGGAGAACCAGAAACCCCCCCTGCGTGCGCCACTGGTGTATACGGTGGTATACCATACAGGGATTCCTCCTACTGCCTTCATTGTAAAAATATCAAATTCCATTAACTTATATTCCCATTACATTACATCACCTATTCCAGGAGACCACCATCTCTAATCACGGTATCTATGTGCATCTCACATTTTGCTAAATACCTGGATATATTCAGTGTCTATTCTGTTGGTGATTTTCTACGCAGCTGAGGGGAAAATATTTTCCAGTGTTTGTCATATCCATGAGCGGAATTGTTTCAGTTATTCTGTGGCTCTAACTGTGTTCTATTGTAGCAATCTTATCATCGGAATTTAAATAGAGCACAGTGATCGGAGAGACTGTCTGGCATTCCAAGCCTATTGTTGTTACCATTTTCACTAACAGGAGATCTATTGTTTTTTTGCCATACATATAAAGATGGCTCATTCAGCATATTATATATACACATGATTCATCGTTTGTTAAACAAACCCTTTATCACAAGTATGTTTAACATCCAATTCTTTTATGCTATTTGGTTTTGTGATATCAAAACCAAACATTTAAAGCATTCCTATTTTGCAGCACTTTTTCCACACCTGCCTAAAACTTTTGCACGTTACTATATGTGTGTGTATGTGTGTGTGTGTGTGTGTGTATGTGTATATATATATATATATATCACAGCTATAGATTAATTGATTGTTCACCCAATTTGCTAAAGCAGCTTCTTAATGATATCATGCTGTGTTGGACACTTTGCAAACCATCTATAGAAGAGCATAATAATTACTCAAGCATATTAAAGATACTTATATTGTAGCTGAAAGAATTAATACAACAGTGATGCTCAAAGTATTTAGTAAAAGTGCATTGGTGATCTCATTTCAAATGTTATAGCACTTAAGTGTAAGGAACACTGTACTCGATGACCGTCATTAAAGATTCTAAATCCAATTTCTTCAGAAATCACTGCATCTGGTTGAGACTGCACTTCTCTCAGACATTCTTTATCATACAGCTCAGATAAAATCAGTTGTTATTAAGAATCTAAGTGCACCCCCACTTACTGAAAAATGAAAAACTTTATTAACAGACAGGAAAAAAATTTTAGTAAATCAATTTATGCAGCTGTAAATCTCCTGAATCCAAGAGTCAAAAGAATGAAAGTAGCATTGCGACTGCTTGTGACTTTTACACAAAACAAGCAACATGCTTTAGACTTAGTTACTTTCAAATGTTGCAGAATACAGAACATCTTCATTTGGTTGGAATGCATATCCCTCCTGCATCTTGGTGCAAGGCCTTTGCACGATGACTCTCGATTTTTGCCTACTTTAGATTCGTCTTTCTTCTGCAGCATGTGAAAAAACTGGTCTATGTTTGGAAATACCTACAACAATTCAAGAGATACACTCACATGTGAAAGAGTAGACAACTGAGTCTCAATCTGGACAACCTTAAGCTTTCAGAAGTTCATGAAGATGGTGAAAATGAAGAAGTCTAAATGCTAATAGTGACAGCTCAGAAGTTTCATGATGTGGCGATGATTTATAGTAAATGCAGAGGCAGATGCCCACCCAGCTCTGCCAGCCCCTGGCCTTATTATAGTATTACATTATTTTTCAATGAAGAACTCTCCAGTTACCGCCTCAGTTTATGTAGGGTTATGCTTATAAGGCAGTCTTAAGAAGCCATTTTTTTATCCTAGACTCTCATGCAAAAAGCAAGTTAATCAAAGTATAAATTAGTTAATTAACAAACGAGCTGGAAGTACAAAATACACAAAAAGGAATTGATTAAACAAATCTCCCAGATTAAAGATGAGCTACATGCAATTTCAGTAAGTACGATATAATTTGCTTTCTGTAAACTTAAATTTAAATTCTCTTAGAAAGGAAAAAAAACAGATGCTAGTTTCGCTAGCCAATTGATGCATTATAATTTGAATCATATTTTCTTTTTTCCTTTTAAATCCTTATGACAGATTGAATGAGATTTCCAGCAACTACTGACAACTCTACAATTGTAAAAGCCCATTCATGAACTTCTGAGCAAGCTGAATCTCTCCAAAGTAATCCCAGATCAAATTCACAAATTCAATACAGAATGCCATCTGTACACTCCCTAATAATAAATTAACTGGACCTGATGGCCTTTCTAATGTATAATATAAACATTTCAGTCACATATTAGTCCCTCCACTTTCATGACATTTCATGGTATAGTAAATATTTACCAGTTTTATAAAGAAATGTTGGCGCCATCATCCCAAAATCATATGTAGACCTTTTATAATTTCATTTCATTACTAATTTCTGATTCACCACCTTCAGCTAAAGAACATTTCATCAAGTAATGGGATTGATGGTAATCAAATCCAACCTATTTTTACTCCTCTAAGGGACAATAAAGTATAGGTGATTGTCACCCCGGCCATGAAATTCTAACTTAGGGATGGAGGCTATAGCTAAAAACAAATTGTATGATCATGTAGGTTCACGATTAGAAACCAGAGTAATTTTCTGAAAGTAGCTTTTTAATTGTTATAGCTCATTAATTATTCACTCAACACCACAACCAAAATCTAGTAAGGACAACTTCACTCCGACTGATGTGACGGAAGGGAGGTCCACTGTGTTATAATGAACTTTCAGTTAGTTTCACCTAAAACAGAAGTTGAGTAACTATACATCTACCGAACCAAAAGCCTGTTTTGAAGATGGAGTCACTACACAATCTTTATTCAGCATTAATTTTTGGAACACTGAGAGACTGAACCTCCCCATCAAAAGGAAAGAGAAATATATCACACCTCATGCGTTTCAACTTCTATGTAATGTTTTCTCCAGGAAATCAACTGGGCAGCAAAGGAGGAAACTAACTTGAAAGACACCTGGATTGGGGACTGTATTTATACATCATATGAAAAAAAAGGAACTACAATTTTTCTCTACAAGTCACTTATGTACACTATGGAGAGATAACTGATAGACCCTGAAGTCAATTATATTATTATATTGAATAATATATTATTGATGTGGCCATTGATCGGACAAAATATATGCTGGCTAATATACCGTATATGCCACCAACTACCTAATCATTCTTTTCTTACTACTATTGCTCAGAAGATTTTGGACTGGGGAGAGCACAACCTAATTGTTGGAGGTGACATCAACATGATCAGCAATCCATCCATGGACAGGTGGAAGGTGAGTGTTAAACACAATCTATGCATTCATTATTTTCTCAACACACACTTAGAACTGATTAATCCCTTAAAAAGTGACTTTTCCTTTTATTCAAAATCTCACTGGATACACTCCTGTATAGTTCTTCCCTACATTTTAAAAGGCCTACATCAATAATATAATTGTTCCTGACCAAGTCCCATTATCCAAAATATTAAAATTAGATGAGATTAAACAATTTCCAAGAAAATGGACAAATCCTGGGTATCTAAAGCTGGGTACACACTACACTGTATTCGTCCAATAATCGGCTGAAACAGCCGACATACAACCGCTCGTTCAAAAGTCGGGTCAGTGTGTACAGTTACACGATGGTCGAAAGTCTGCCCAAATGGACGATTGTCGCCTCATTTGGTTGGTCGTACCGTTAAATATTTTCGTTCCAATCTCGTTTCCGTTGTGTAGTGTGTATAAACTTCCGACCGATGTTGCTTCAGTGTGTACGAAATTGCAATCATTGCTCACGACAACATGGCTGTAAAAAGTCGCTAAAGGGACGTCCGCTCTTCCCTTTATCGTCCTAAACAAGGCTAGTGTGTATGCAGTCCATGGCCCGAGCGATCGGACCATCGATCGCATGTTAAATCGCTCGGCATAAAAAGTTGGTCGAAATTTCTGTAGTGTGTACCCAGCTTTAGCCAATCAGAGACATTCCATCAACAATATTAATCCATCAACTGTGAATTACAATACAGAACACTCAGAGAATCCCACTCTATTTTGCAGAAAATACAAAGCCTCGATGATAGGTCATATTATATTCATAGCAAAACCAAAGAGTTTACATACAAAATTTTAGGCCTGAGCACTGCCCTTACAGCAGGGTACAGGCGTAAAAGGCAAAACACTGCATCTAGTAAAGACAATTACTATAAAGTAAACACATTGATGATGATGATGATGATGATGATACTTTGCTCACCGAAAGAGCTCAGAGAAAACACAAATTTGTATGAAATACATTTTATAGTCGCAGCAAAAAAACAGGCAAATTACTTGCAAATTTGACCAAAGGAGCACAGAAAAAGAGCTGGGTCTTTTCTATCATCTGGGACAACAATAACACCATTGATCATACTACAATATGCAACACATTTATGTAATATTATAAGAATATATACACTCCTGAACAGGATAACAAAACATAAAGAATACAATTCAAATCCACTGAAACGTTAAGTAGAGGAGAGATTCGTCCTATAGGAGCATATCACAGAAAGTGGTTACCAATACTATCAAATTACTAGCCAATGGTCTGTCCTCTTACTAAATAGTGTTTGTGCAGAATATTATAAAAACCTAAAAGAATGTTAAGAAATAGAATCTCTTCTGTTTTTGTAATATGTCAGCTGTGCACTACTGCTGCAACCATGTGTAGGATCAAACCTACAGTTCACTGATTCAGCTGGTTGCTAGGTAAATAGCAACAAGCTTCTCTGCAACTCCCAGTCTGGCAGCTGTGCTATTACTTACCATATCCATGCAGCTAATTATCCTGCAGTGTCTGCTTTGCGCTGATATTGCCTTTATAAATCTCTTCCTGGCAGCATACCAATGCTGGTGATAGTTCCTGTTTGACCTAGTGTGCCATGTATCCTGACCTGTTCTGTCCTCTGTATATGAGCTGGATTGGTCTAATATTCTGTTGCCTTCTCCACTCCTGACTCTTGGCTTTTTTAAGCAAATTTGCTCTCATATCTCTACCTGCCCTGACTACTGGCTTTTTTAAAGGATTCTGCTGTGTTCTCTACTCCTGACCTGTGCATGTCTGACTCTGAGTTCTGCCAAATACATTCTGATTGCTCTCTACCTGTTAACGTGAGCAGTCCTCTTAATCAGACAGTGCCATATTACTCTGCATTAATCCCTACATGTCTGACTCTGAGTTCTGCCAACAATATCCTGGTTGCTCACTACCGCTTACCATGTTTCATCCACTCCACGGGGCAAGTGCTGGATCAACAACTGTTACTACTCGAGCTTTAGTCATGGGAGCAACCAAGTACTGTGGAACATAACCAGTTCCTCGGAAAGGGGGCTGTTAAAGGTGAAAATCTCATGAAGAGGTTCTAGCAGTTGAGGATCTCACGCTAGTCTGCCGTTAACTAAGAACATATTGCCCCAACACTTACATCTCTTTTCAACCATATATCTACTTCAGGTAAAACACCAGAAAGATTTAATGCAGTCAGAATCATAATCAATCCAAAACCGGGCAACGATTCCACACTTACTAGCGCTTATAGGCCAATATCGCTTCTCAATCAAAAATTCAAAATCAAAAAACAACATTGTGGCTTCTATCTATCCTACCACGCCAGATTTCGCCCGGACAACTAGATTTTGTCAAACATAGGCTTTTAGTAATGGCTATCTAGACATCAATAGTAGATATCCCGTCCATACACTTGGCAAAGCTAGAGGTAAAATTGCATGTCCACGCCAAACATACCTAATGAACTGAACTCAACTCAATCAATTCAACACTTTGAGCTGACAATCTAGTACACACCAAATACTCAAATCCCATAGCAAATGTCGCAGCAAATAATATCAATACTCGACTATTAGAACTGCAAATAGAAACAAGACAGGGATGCTCCCTTACTTACTTTTCAAACTTCCTTAGATGCCTTAATTTGATTCTTGACACTTTAACTGATGTCCATGGCATAACACCTGGATACTGAGGTTTTAAAATGACAGTTTTTGTGGATGAACTCTTTCTATTCACTTCCAACACCAATCAGTTTATACCAATAATCACTAATACAATTAATAGGTTTACATCTTTCTCGAGGCTTATTATAACTTTGATAAGTCTGAAGCATTTGCAATGTTTGGTCAGCGATGTCAGGCTGGAAAGACAGCTTTCCTGTTCACTGTGCCAAAAGAAATTACCTACCTGAGAGTGGCACTTCCGTCCCACCATATTAAATTATATAGCTACAGTATTAGAGCAGTCATCCTACTTATCCAAAAAAGAAATCAATTCCTGGCAAAATCTAAATGTAAACTTCTTGGGCCAGTGTGATCTGATAAAAATGTCTATCTTTCCAGAATTACAATGATTAAACAGCAGCAATCAGTGTACCGTGTTGGGGTTAAACTGCCAGACCTTAAAATTGAATTATTTAAATTTGCTTGTCAGCTGATTTGGTATTAACTGGAACAGAAAAAAAAATACATCCATGCACCCCTAAATAAACCCAAAGGGTCCAATTCATAAAGGAAAGCAAAAAAAAATGGAGTCAATTTGCTCCTGGACAAACCATGTTGCAATGCAATGGGTGCAAACTAGTTTTTTATAGTTTATTATATTGCACGCAAGGAATATACTGACTGCTTTGTCATGTAGCACACAAATTCTTAATAGCTTTATTTCACACTGACACTTAAAGTTGATCTAGGATATGCCCTATCCCAACTGTAAATCTGGCATCACATTTTAAAGTTACTTCCCCCTCCAATGCAAAATGGTTTTGCAAAGGTGCTAATTTACTCCTTTTTTTTTTGCTTTTCTTGCCTAATGAATCAGGAAAGTCATTTTCTTCAAAAGATGACCAAGAGTGATGATGTTGAAGCCTATTTAACGACTTTTGAAAAAACCAGTAAGAGGGAAAGTTAGCCTAAAAGTTAATGGGCAGCCCAATTGGCTCCATTCCTGTCCGGTGAATTGCAAAAGCCATATTTTGATTTAAGCCTTACTGATGCCAAGGACTATGATAAACTAAAAGCTGAAATTCTGACTCATTTGGGTGTTACAATGTCTGTTCAAGCAAAATGAGTTAATCACCAGAGATAGCAGGTGGATAAACCTCCCTGCTCTCAAATTCATGACCTCATCCATCTCACCAAGTGGCTACAACCAGAGACTTTGACAGGGCCACAGATTGTGGAAAAGGTAGTTATGAACCGATATCTACGGGACCCGCCTGCGGGGGTCTACGCAAGTGGGTAAATCACGGGGACCCTTAAACAGCAGACCACCTTGTGGAAATGGAGAGGCATGTGGCAGCCGAGGAACTGATGAGTGTACCCCCCAGGCCCCTAGTTTCGCAACGGAGATCACCAGTGATTTCTGGTACGACTGTTCCAGGGGAAAAGCATGCTGAGTGGGGGAATGAACTGAAACATCAAGAGATTGTAGGATTGGAACCTGGAGATTGGCCAGCTGTACCAAAATGGTTCCTGCCTCATATAAGACTTGATACAAATGTAATCAGATGTTTTAGATGTGGTTTGGACCATGTTGCTGCTAATTGTCCACTTATCTCTGAACTTATGCAATGTGATACTGCTTATGTACAGTACATCACAGAGAATCTTTCTTTGCCCAGCTAGCTGGCACTTTAGACCGAAAGGTTGAGCCAGATAAACAAATGTGTGTAAGTACTGTAGAAGGCAAATGTGTAAAGACTCTGCTAGCTTCTGGTAGCCTGGTTACTCTTGTAAAGCCGAGTTGGTGAACCCCTTAAGGGTGTGTAGCCTGTATACATGGGGATACTCAGTATTATGTCACTGCTGAAGCGAACATAGAAACACAGTGTGGTCCCTTGGTAGTCACTGTGGAATTAGGTGCTATATTGGGGAGATATTTTTCCCACTTCTGGAAGCTGTGGGAAACCCAGTTGGTTACAAAAATATGTAACCCAGAGCTGCTTGGTAATTTTATTAATGCAGTGGCAGTGGGAGTATTCCATGAGTCTGAAGTGTTCCATTTTCCAAGCACGATTGGGGAGTGAGAAAATGACAAGGGCAGCAGTGGATAGTGTATCTCCCACTGAAGTAGGAAATGTTGTTGAACCAGCTGACTCTATGACTGATCTTGAAGTGAGAAAAGATATTTTTGCCTCAGAACAATTAAAAGATCCAACTCTGGTAAAGACTAGAGAGAATGCAAATATACTTCATGGAAACCCAGTAGAGCCTGATAGTAGGATGTCATACCCTTACATGGCAATGAGTCAAGGTTTGTTGTATGAAAATGTCCAAAAAAGAAGACGATGTTGGGTGAAACCTCTAATAAAGCGGTGGTAGTCAATTTATCGATTACCAAAACATCAACATAACTTACCCCGACTACTTGAGCACGACAGTGTGATTCCCGACAGATTTATAATCCCTACTGTTTGTAAAGATGATGCTCAACAATGGCGAGCAATGAAGATCCTGGCAGCAGTCAATGATGTCACTGTGAAATGTGACTCTATTATTGCTGCTGTTAAGGGGGCAATGGAAGGAGACGGCGGTTGTGCAATATAGAAGCGTTTGTGAAAACTATTGTACAACCGCCGCCTCCTTCCATTACCCCCTTAACAGCAGCAATAATAGAGTTGTGTTTCACAGAGATGTCATTGACTCCTGCCAGGATTTCATTACTCAAAATAGTTGGACATCACCTTTACAAACAGCAGGGATTATAAATCTGTTGGGAATCACACCGTCTCACTTAAGTAGTCGGGGTAAGTTATGTCTGCATTTTGCTCATCGAACTTACGTACTCAACCCTAATAAAGTCTGCCCTGGGTCATGTATATTTTGGTGATAATGGATTACGCTTTCAGATATCTGGAAGCGATACCATAGCGTAAATAGTCAACAAAGACAATCGCTAGGGAACTATTACATGTCTTTAGCTGTGTGTGGGGATACTTAAGAGAATCCTAATTGATCAGGGTACCCCATTTATGTCCTGAATCATGAAAGAATTGAGTTGCCTGTTTAAGGTTCCTCAGCTAAGGACCTCCGTTTATCACCCTCAGGCTGATGGTTTAGTGGAGAGGTTCAACATAACATTCAATAATATGCTAAGGAAAGTGGTATTTTTTTACCATAGTTATTGCTGA